>NC_081163.1:37105257-37192757 GCF_012432095.1 Onychostoma macrolepis
GTTCACATTAATTTTTAAATGACACCATTTATAAAATAAAAAAAACAACAACAAAAAACACGTTATTTTAAAATGTATTTAAGAAGAGTGTGACACAGGAAAGGAAGTGCCACAGTGCATGTTAAAATGCTGACTAAGGGCAAAATTGAAGCGGCCTCTTAATTTATTTATTTATTTATTGCTGAATATGTCAATCTTATAGTACTTTTCTAATATTAGGTAGTAGACCTAAGTATGGCCCTCATCACCACATTGAAGCTTTTGCATGTGATTTGCATGTACTGCAGCATCATGGATATTACTTGTTGGAAAATCACTTTGCATAAAGTAAAATGACAGTAAAATATTTAGAATAGTACACTTCTAAAAACTGCAATAAATTGTTGGCCATGAATTACAATGATCATAGTATGTTTGGAAATATCATAATATATTTTTTTAAAAATTGGTCTTGTGAAGTCAAAAAATATTACACTAAATAATAATCTGTCAGGACGACTATCATCAAAATGACTGACACTTACCATACAGTTTGTATTGGCATTATGGTTTTGTTCTGGGCAAAAACTCCCTGCCCATCCCTGCAGCCTGTCATTAATGAGCAGGGAGAGCAGTATTAATAATCCCCTAGGGTAAACAGAACAGAACAAAGCAGATGTCATAATGTACTTAATGATAATTAAGTGTAACAACATTATTCAAGATAAAAAGGAGTCTGATTCAACGAGGAATATCAGAAAGCCACGTCCTGACTGTGGTGAAAGGAGGAGCTGGGGATGGAGGAGGGTAATTTGCTCCTGAGCAAGCGAAAAAGCTGCTGAATAATACTGAACAGAGTTGACAAGTAAAGTCAGCGGGAACTTTGGTGGTAAGTGCTGGAGTACCAATGATGATGATCTCAGTTTTTTCCATATTTAGTTTCAGAAAATTAGAGTTAAGTCAAGTTTTAATATCCTGCACGCAAACAGAAATTTTGTCGATTTGGGTGGATAGGGAAGGCCTGCATGACATGTAGATTTGGATGTCATCAGCATAAAAATGATAGCTAAAGCCGTGACGCTGTAGTATCTGACCGAGTGGTAAAATGTAAATAATAAACAGCAAAGGCCCCAGAACGGAACCCTGGGGGACGCCTTGTTTCAGGGGGGCAGTAGGGGACCTGAAATCCCGAGCAGAAATGTAAAAGTGTCTGTCATATAGATATGAAGAGAACCAGGAAAGAGCAGTACCAGATATACCCACAGCCGAAAGTCGAGAGATGAGTAAATCATGAGAGGTAGTGTCAAAGGCAGAACTGAGGTCTAGTAACAGAAGTAAAGATAGAGAGCCGGTATCGCAAGAGAGTAATAAGTCATTAACTACCTTTACAAGGGCAGTTTCTGTACTATGTTTTGGACGGAAGCCTGACTGAAATGGGTCAAAGAAATTATTTGCCACTCGGAAGGACCGAATCTGGGCTGCTACAATACTTTCGAGTAATTTAGCAATAAATGGCAAGTTTGAAATGGGACGATAATTGGATAAAACTGAAGGATCGAGATTGGGTTTTTTGAGAACCAGGGTAACTGCAGCGATTTTAAGTGACTGAGGAAAAGTAGCAGTGACAAGCGAAGCATTTATGAAATGAGAGATAGGTGCAGAAATGACCGAATGACACTGTTTTAAGAGAGAAGTAGGAGCTGGGTCTAGTCGACAGGTAGAGGAGTTACATTTACATTTAGTCATTTTGCAGACGCTTTTATCCAAAGCGACTTACAATTGGGGAATACATAAAGCGATTCATCTTGAAGAAGCAATCAGACAGAAGAAGTGCTTCCAACACCAAGTCTCAGGCATTGTTCAAATAAATACAAACTACCAAAGGAAGGAGTAAGTAAAGGGTTTTTTTTTTTTTTTTAAGTTTAGGATGAAGTCAAGAGCCGTCGAAAGAGATGAGTTTTCAGTTGTTGCTTGAAGATTGACAGGGATCCAGCATTCCGGATAGGGGTGGGAAGATCATTCCACCAGCCAGGAATGATGAACGAGAATGTTCTGGAGAGTGATTTTGAGCCTCTCTGTGATGGTACCACGAGGCGTCGCTCACTAGCAGATCTCAGATTTCTGGAGGGGATGTAGTTTGTTAATAGTGAGTGCATGTAGGCGGGTGCTGAGCCTGTGGTTGTTCTATATGCAAGCATCAGTGTCTTGAACTTGATGCGAGCCGCGACTGGTAGCCAGTGCAGGAGATAAAGAGAGGTGTAACATGGGCTCTTTTGGGCTCGTTGAAGACCAGTCGTTCCGCTGCATTCTGAATCATTTGTAGAGGTTTGACTGTGTTTGACGGAAGTCCAGCCAGAAGAGCATTGCAATAGTCCAGCCTAGAAATGACAAGGGCCTGGACAAGAAGTTGTGCAGCATGCTCTGTCAGAAAGGGCCTGATCTTTCTGATGTTGTATAGTGCGAACCTGCAAGATCGAGCAGTCTTTGCAATGTGGTCTTTGAAGGTCAGCTGATCATCAAAGATTACACCAAGATTTCTGACCGAAGTTGATGGGGTTATTGTTGATGAACCTAACTGGATCGTGAAGTCATGCTGTAGAGTCGGAGTGGTAGGGAGGACAAGAAGCTCAGTCTTTGCCAGGTTGAGCTGCAGGTGATGTTCTTTCATCCATGCCGAGATGTCCGCCAGGCAGCCTGAGATCCGCGCAGCTACCGTTGGATCATCTGGTTGAAAAGAGAGATAGAGCTGTGTGTCATCAGCGTAGCAATGGTAGGAGAAGCCATGTGCCTGGATGATGGGACCCAGTGATGTAGTGTATGTGGAGAAGAGGAGGGGTCCAAGAACTGATCCCTGAGGAACCCCAGTGACCAGTTGATGTGCTTTGGATACCTCCCCTCCCCAGGCCACCCTGAAAGACCTACCAGTGAGATAGGATTCAAACCAGCGAAGTGGAATGCCAGTGATGCCCAGTGATGAGAGGGTGGACAAGAGTATCTGATGATTGACAGTGTCAAACGCGGCAGATAGATCCAGCAGAATGAGGACTGATGATTTGGAATGGGCTTTTGCAATTCGCAGGGCTTCAGTGACCGAGAGAAGCGCAGTCTCAGTTGAATGGCCCCTCCTGAAACCTGACTGTTTAGCATCCAGTTTGTCGTTCTGTGAAAGAAACAGTGAGACTTGGTTGAAGACAACTCGTTCAAGTGTTTTCGCTATGAACGGAAGGAGAGAGACAGGTCTGTAGTTTTCTATAAGAGAAGTGTTTAATGTAGGTTTTTTGAGCAGTGGGGTTACCCGAGCCTGCTTGAACGTAGTGGGGAAGTTGCCTGTGAGGAGGGATGTGTTGATGATGTGTGTGAGTGCAGGTAAGAGTGTGGGTGAGATTGCTTGGAGAAGATGTGAGGGGATTGGGTCAAGAGGACATGTTGTAGGATGGTTGGAGAGGAGAAGCTTGGATACTTCAGCTTCAGTGAGGGGACAGAAAGAGAAGATGGGAGTTTTAGCAGTGGATGTGGTAGGTTGAGGGTCCTGTGTGCGTGGAGGTGAGAACTGACCACTGATCGATCTAGTTTTGTCTGTAAAGAAAGTGGCAAAGTCATCAGCTGTAATAGAGGTGGTGGGAGGAGGTGGAGGGGGACAGAGGAGGGAATTAAATGTTCTGAAGAGATTACGCATGTCTGGAGCGCTGTCGATCTTGTCGCGGAAATGTGAGGATTTGGCAGTGTGGACTTTAGCGGAGAAGGATGTGAGCAAAGACTGGTACCTACTGAGGTCCGACAGATCGTTTGATTTGCGCCATTTTCTCTCTGCCGCTCTGAGTGTAGTCCGATGTTCACGAAGAACCTCGGATAACCAGGGGTTGGAAGGAGCAGCCCGTGCTGGCCTAGAGGAGAGAGGACAAATGTCGTCTAGACAAGAGGTTAAGGTAGAGCATAAAGTCTCAGTAGCTGCGTTTACATCCAGAGATGAGAAATGGGTGGGTGATGGAAGAGAGGAGGATACTACAGAGGAGAGATGGGAAGGAGAAAGGGAGTGCAGGTTTCGTCTAAAAGTAACTGGTAGGGGGGGTTGGTGGCACAGGAGAAGCAAAGTGTAATGTAAATGTAATGAAGAAATGGTCCGAAGTATGTAGCGGTTGTACCAGAATGTTATCTGCAGTACAATTGCGTGGGTAAATTAAGTCAAGTTGGTTGCCTGATTTGTGCGTGCTAGTAGTGGTAAGGCGTTTGAGATCAAATGAAGCTAGGAGTGAGTGGAAGTCTGTAGCATAAGGCTTGTCTAGGTGAATGTTGAAATCACCAAAGACTAAGAGCGGAGTGCCATCCTCCACGAAAGAGGACAACAGCCCGTCCAGCTCCTCTAGGAAGGTGGCTAGAATTTGGCTAGGGGGACGGTAAATGACCACAATCTGGAATTTTATGGGAGCTGATACAGTAATGACATGAGATTCAAATGAGTTGTAGTTGCATAGGGGATAGCGGGTTGAGTATTTCCAATTGTTAGAAATAAGCAGACCAGTGCCTCCACCCCGGCCAACTTGACGCGGGGTATGAGAGAAAGAGACATTAGTAGAGAGAGCAGCTGGGGTTGCTGAGTCTAGTCTTAACAGGAGCATGTACAGACAAAATATCAGATAATATGGAGTTAAAATTTGTAAGAATCAGTGAAGGAGAAGATAAATCAAAAACATCAGAAAGATTAGAGGAAGCAATAGAGGAACAAAATTATGTGACGTCGACATTATTACGATTACGGTAGGATATGACAGTCTTTGCAGATTTATCATGTATAGGCAAACTAAAGTGAAAGTCTATGAGTTTATGATCAGAGATACCAGTATCAGAGGAAGAGCTGGAACAAATACCGACCCCTGAGGTACAGATCAAATCAAGGATATGACCATGAGAATGAGTAGGAAAGTTAACATGCTGAGACAAATTAAAGCAATCAAAAACAGACAGTAGTTGAGTGGTGTTAGAGCAAAAAACATCAACATGTATATTAAAGTCACCAAGCAGGAGAACAGGAGAAGACATGGAGCAGGCAAGGGTTAACAGTTCACTAAGTTGGGAAAAAAAGTTTGAAAATGCTTTGGGAGGATGATAGAGTAGAATGATAGTAAGAGAGTCAGCCTTCAGAACCATATATTCAAATGTATCGGTGTCGTGGAAGTCGAGTTGTGTGATATGGAGATTATCACGGTAGATGACAGCGAGACCACCCCCTTTACCATGTAGTCGTGGCCTGGACAACTGCTTATATCCATATGGCGCGAGTAAGTTTAACTGCAGGAAGTCATCAGGAACTTGCCAAGTTTCCGTGAGAAACAAAAAGTCAAGCGTATTGTCAGTTATGAGTTCGTTGAGGTAAGGGGCTTTATCCGAGATGGACCGACAGTTCAAAAGAGCAGCGTGACAGTACGAGGCAGATGAATTTGACGACGATGTTAGTTGATAGTTGTTACCGGTGAGATGAATCAGAGAGCGATGTAATGAGCTGTTAGTAGGGGATGCACTTGGTTTGGATGATTTCCGACGGTCAGACCAGATGCATGGAAGAGCATCAGGCTTAGAGCGAGAGCTATGCTTGAAGATACGTGGGGAGCGATGTAAATATCGAGGACGTCAGAGAATCCCTAGCCGCCGACAGTAGTCATTCATCGCCGGGTCGAGGCGCGAGCGACAGCTCAGAGTTCTTAACTGAGATGATGTATATTCAAACTCCATTACAGGCAAAAGGAAAGAGACAAAGCAAAAAAGGAAAGCTATTGCCCGAGGCATAATGGTACTAACAGGTATTGCCAACCAGCGTGAAAGCCACGTTAGCCAAGCCCGAACGTCACATCACAGAAACTGCAAACTAAATGGGAAGCAGCACACCCAAATAGCGAGCAGTAGTATACAGCACAACTGACAGAGCGAGCGGCAACTCACCCAGCCGATGAACCAGACGCCGTGGAAGACGAAACAGCGCAGCGGCCCGGTGGCAGAACTTAAAAATACCAAAGTTCATTAGTAGCACTTGCCAAGTCCAAAGACAGGCCCAAAAGCGCCAACAATAAGAGGTGGAGTAGACGAAACAAAAAAAACAACATTAGTCCAGCAGAGGGGTGAAAACATACAGAAAAAAAAAAAAAAGAAAGCAGTCCAGGTACAGAGCGGCAGCCAAACGCGCACAGCGTTCCCGACCCGGAAGTGTATTACCAAAAGGGATCAAAACCTCACATGCACTCATGCAACCCCATACCATCAGAGATGCAGGCTTCTGAACTGAGCGCTGATAACAACTTGGGTTGTCCTTGTCCTCTTTAGTCCGGATGACATGGCGTCCCAGTTTTCCAAAAAGAACTTGAAATTTTGAATCGTCTGACCACAGAACAGTTTTCCACTTTGCCACAGTCCATTTTAAATGAGCCTTGGCCCAGAGAAGATGCCTGCGCTTCTGGATCATGTTTAGATATGGCTTCTTTTTTGACCTATAGAGTTTTAGCCTGCAACGGTGAATGGCATGGTGGATTGTGTTCACCGACAATGTTTTCTGGAAGTATTCCTGAGCCCATGTTGTGATTTCCATTACAGTAGCATTCCTGTATGTGATGCAGTGCCGTCTAAGGGCCCGAAGATCACGGGCATCCAGTATGGTTTTCTGGCCTTGACCCTTACGCATATAGATTGTTCCAGATTCTCTGAATCTTTGGATGAGATTATGCACTGTAGATGATGATAACTTCAAACTCTTTGCAATTTTTCTCTGAGAAACTCCTTTCTGATATTGCTCCACTATTTTTCGCCGCAGCATTGGGGGAATTGGTGATCCTCTTCCCATCTTGACTTCTGAGAGACACTGCCACTCTGAGAGGCTCTTTTTATTGCCAATCATGTTGCCAGTTGAAATCTCATGAAATCCAAAATGAGCCAATATTTGGCATGACATTTCAAAATGTCTCACTTTCAACATTTGATATGTTATCTATATTCTATTGTGAATAAAATATAAGTTTATGAGATTTGTAAATTATTGCATTCCTTTTTTATTCACAATTTGTACAGTGTCCCAACTTTTTTTGGAATCGGGTTTGTATTATAGTAGTGCCTTGAAGAAATAAACTTTAAAAAAATAAGCAGCTTTGAGCGTTTTTGACCACGGCACAAAAAAGCATTTACAAAAATCACATTTACATTTATTCATTTGGCAGACACTTTTAGATGCAAACAGGAGATTTAAGCTGGTTTTGCTTGTGGGTGAAACATCTTGAACATAAAATAAAGAAATTAACAACATATTCAAAAGAGAACAATAAAAAATAAATATAAAAACTTAAATCAAGCCAAAATGTTTTGGTTATACTACAATCACAATAAAAGGGCAGCTGTTTCTTCAAGACCACAAAATGAGCAAATTTCATCAACATCAAATTCCAAGCTCCATTCGTTTTGGCCCTAACGGCCTTCCATACTGCCGCTGAACAGCTGAGTCATCGAACAAACATCACTTCCGCGTGACTGAAGCTCTACTTCCTGTGTGGTGGACACGAGCAGAAGCGAAAGAACTCAGATTCAAACACAGAGCAGCAGCGCGATGCTCGGAACATGACGGCGCTCCGCTGCTTCAGCGTCTGTTCTCTGCTTCTGCTGAACGCGTCCGCGGGTGAGTTAATAATCTGACAGCGCCATGTGTGTCTCTGTACCGACACGCCTCGCTCTGTTTACATCACAACTAGTTTCAGTCCTTGTTTGGTGCTTCATCTGTCACAAAACAGCTTTTGCTCTTTCAGTAGCTTTAACTTCGCGACTACTATGCTCTTTATCCATCTTTCTCCTAAACGAGTCTGCAGTTTTTTAGATTATGGGAGGCGGTTCCAGTTTGAGGAATTTACGCTCAAAAAGACAAACAAATCATTTCCAATCATCGAGATTCGCTGTAAATAATTCTCATCTTTCAGTTCGACGTTCAGACGTCAGGGGATGACATAACGCTCTGTGACGTGCTGTAACCAAACAGACAACATGCTTTACATTAGCGAGATAATTACAGATCAATCCCACGAATAAGTCACTTAATGCCCCGAAGAATGTCTATTTATTTGTGTGTCTTTTCAGGTTTGTTTTCACACATGCTTTAAAATGCTATTTTCTTTCACTTCTGATTCCTGTTATAAGTGTTCACTGCAGGGGACTTGAACTCTGTCCTGCAGAATTTGGCTCCGAGCTGGATTAAACACACTTTGTGTTTGTAGTGGTCTTGAAGACCTTCATTTGGGTTGGCAAATGAGAGGCAGAATTTGTAAAAATGCTTGTTTGTTTTTTTTTTTCTAATAAAATATATTGCTATGCATTTAAAAATAGTTTAAAATGCTATATCCATTAAAATGAAAGCTTAAGAACATTTAGATTTTTAAATAATTTCAATCAAATACTGGTGACACAGCCACTTATATAACACCACAGAGCGATCAGCAGGCGTCGCCACTTTAAAAATGAGTTTGCTGGTGAGATTTTACACGTCGTCAGTGATCCCAAAGGTCATTTTCACTTGGTCACACAATGTCAGTTTCATTAAATGTGTGTGTGTACAATTCTTCTAAAGAAAATGCCACTTTAATGGATGTGGTCTGTGAAAATATACAGTACTGGTTAAATAAATACCCCAATGCTGTTCTTATTTTAGGTGAGGATTTCAATATGGGTTTAAACAGTGATTTAGATGGGTTTCCCCCTAGAGCTGCTCCTATAAGTTCAATTATGAATAATTTGATGTTACGTTTTTGTGTTGTTGATATCTTCCTGAGAACTCCCCAAAAAAAGCTTTGTGAATTTAGTATTTTTTTCATGTCATTACATTGTTTAGAGCATAAGAAAAAAAAAATGGAAAAATAACATTTTTGAAAAATGATATTTTATTCTATGTCCTCTGTAGAGGACTCTAGGGCTAAGTTTTTCAAAAAATAAAATGGCATGAATAAACATCAAAAAGGCAAAAACAATGGGAATTTCAGGATTTTTTTTATACTAAACTTTAAGGATGATTCTCAACTATGTTATAAAATATATAACAAAATGATTTGATATACCATTTTGTTTTATGCAATATGTGTGTAAAAATTTCCATAAACTGGTTTTCCCATTAACCACAGTGTATCTATACACTGTATCTAATTTGCATATTAATGTGTTTCTGTTGGTACAGCATGTTGAAAAAAGAATTGTCATAATAAGAGTAATAATTGGCCAGATTTTCATAATATCTAATATTTCATAAGCATATTTATATATAATTTATTTGCCTATTCAATTATGTCTCCCAAAATGCATAATAAACATGCTTTTAGTCCTGGTGTCCTCTACAGTGGACGTATGAAACGATGTCCTGTTTCATAACAGGAAGTCATATTTGAATTTGATGACAATTTAAATGACAATTACAAAATATAATCATATTTCCATGAGGATGTTAAATGTTTCACTAAATTAAATGTAGCCATCTGTAAAGACCTAGGAGAGGGAGTGGTCATGGTCAAACTAACAAACATTATCTCTAAAAAGCCCTGAATGTGCTCTGTACAGGACATGTGAGGTCTCAGAGAAATTGATTAAAATATAATGTCCACTACAGAGGCAAAAGCTCCATAGCTGGGTCTCAGGAGGATATGGAGAGAAATATATCCACACCAGAGACTTTATACATGGAGCGGCAAGGAGCGTTCTAAGCCGTCCCGAATAGATTACTGGCTCATTTCCCAAAGCCTAGCCAACAGTTATAAATCAGTCAGCATTCATGCTACACCTCTTACAGATCGCAGTGCTATCTCGCTCAACATTTGTCTTTCTGCATCCCTTGATTTCAACTCCTCTCCTTCTTATTGGAAGTTGAACACTTCCCTTCTCCTGTTTGAAGAAGTTAAGAAGAATATCACGTAACTGATTGAGCAGTGCTGGAGAAGAGCTTTAGTGTTAGACTCATGTTGTTGCCAGTGGGAGCTGTTAAAGTTTGAAATTAGTCAAAAATTTGGTAGTAATTTAGCTACACTTAAGAGAGCAGAAGAAAATAAGGTGGTGTCTAAAATTACAATACTTTCTTCTAAACCCCAGAGCTGTTTTCTGAATCGCACAAGCTTGAGTCTGCTGATCGCAGCAGTCTAAATTAGATGAGATGTACACTTATAGAGCGCAGGGTGCTTACATTAGATCTAGACAAAAGTGGATGGAGGAGGGAGATACCTCTTCAGATTAGAAAAGAGCCGCTTAAGTACTTCACTAATCGAAACTCTTAATATTGAGGGGACAGTCACTAATAATCCTCAATCAATTGCACATTTCTGTTCTAAATTTTACAGTAAACTGTATAAAAAAAAATTATTCTGAAGAGGCAGCCCGTACTTTTCTGGAATCTGTTAAAAATTGTAATTCTGTTTCAAGAGATGACAGAAATCTCTGTGATAGTGAAATTACTTTATCTGTAGTTAGTAACTCAATTCTAGAACTTAAAAACAAGTCTCGCGGAACGGACGGGTTTACCGCAGAGTTCTGCAAACAGTTCTCTAAAGAAGGGTCTCCTTTCTTACGTAAGGTTTTTGAAGAAAGTGTCCAGAATGAGGCTCTCACTCGAGGTTTAATTACTTTATCTCTAAAACCTAAAAAAGATGTACTTTTAATTGACAATTGGTGTCCCGTTTCTTTGCTTAACAGTGATTATAACATTTTAATTATATTTGCTAAAAGATTAAAATACGTACTGGATTCTGTAATTTTTTTGGAACAAAAGACACCTTGTTAACAATATAAGGCTGATTCTTGATTTAGAGCACCAATTTATTATTAATTCATTAGAAAAATTTGGTTTTGCAGAGTAATTAAAACCCTTTACAGTAATGGAAGTGCTTTGATTAAATGAAAGAATGGCACTTCACCAAGGTTTAGTTTATCCAGAGGAGTCCTGTTTCTTCTTTGTGTGCAGCTACGGTCGTCATTTGTCTGTGAAAGCGGTATTCGGGTATCCATATAGCAGATCGAGAAATATTTATTTGTCAATTAGCAGATGACACCACCTTCTTTTTAAGAGATGCTTCCCAAATCCTTATAGCAATTAATTAGATAAGTTTTCTCTAAAGCTTCGGGTCTTAATCTAAACGTAGGTAGTTGAATTTCCTTGATTTCTCTTCTTTGAACAACACTTTCAAAATTAATTGGATTGGGCAGTTTGTGTAATCCAAACTCAATCTGGAATTTTATCCCCAATTACTTCTTTTGCAAATCAGGTGGTCTCCCTTTCCTATTGATCTGTAATTATAATATTGCTAGAATCCCTTACAATTGATCTAAATTTCATAAACAGTCTTTAATCTTTAATTTCTCCCCTCACCGGTACTTCATTTGGAACAATCAAGACATTGTATATAAGAGAAAAACATTTTGATAGTTTCCCACTTATTTAACTCGGAAGGTCTTATTTTAAGTTAAATAAGAATTATGTAAATTCGATTTTCCAGTAACTCCCAAAGAATTCTCCATCGTCACGGACGCTATTCCTGAAGGAGCTGTCATGCTTTTAAGAGACTCTGTTAGATCATCCAGCACTTTACCGGTTTCTTTAGACCCCTTTGAAAATGATGCTTTTTGTCACATCCTTCATCACGTAACTATAAGATTAGATCGCTTTTTCAAAAGGAGCTTGTAACAACTCCATATGTGCTGTTTTATTGGAAGAATGTTGTTGATCATATTGATTGGAAAAAAGTATGGACTCTGTCTTCGAAATGCATAACTAACAAGGTTAGAGACATCTCATTCAAATTGTTACACAGATTTTACCCGGCTAAAGTGTTTTTGAAGGGTTTAAATCAGACATTTTGTGGTGACCCTAATAAAACTGACATGCATATCTTCTGGGATTGTCCTCACACACACACACACACACACACGTACACACACAAAATATAATTATCCCTTTTCTTAAAGAGGCGACATCCATTGCTGTAACACCACAGACATGAATTTGGGGGACACAACTTTTTTTCTTAAATATAACAAAATATGTTTTTTTTTAAAACAATTTAATAAAATTGTACATGTTAAATAATATCTATATTCACAATATAACCACTTTATTTGTGTTAAAAATGTTATATTGTTGCAATTACATTCCATGATTCCTCTCTGAGGTATGGCAGGAACATCCATATTTTGTTACAAATGCAATCTCTAAAACTCAATTAAATATGTATTTTAAAACAAAAAATGTAACGAACAGTGCACAAATTGTTTACCCTACAGAATACAAACATTTTATGATTTATTGGTATTTAAAGTTTATTTCAGCTGTTGTAAAGTCGAGGGACACCACTAATGAAGAACGACCGACGAGCTTGTTCAGAATATATATATTTACAGAGCACAGCGTAAATGAGAACACCCTTCTGAAACTAAACAAATTCAGCAATTACTCTTTACTTAGAAGACATGTTGAGGTTCTTTAGAGAGATAATGTTCCAGCAAGTCTGTTTGATCAGTTACCAAAGAAGAATGTTAAAATTATTCAGGAAAATACAATTTTCTGATCAAAGTGATAAAATGTTGTTGCAAAAATGAGTACACCCTCCTGAAAGTTACTAAATAAACATTTCTGTTGTAAGGTTAAGACAAGTTTTGATCAACAGGTATAGTAAATAGAACCAAAACTGTTAAAGAGAAGTCATTTCTTGACAACTAAAAGTGTTATAAAGCACACTGACTTACTGCTGACAACAGTGACGCCACTCGAGAGAGAACCGCCAGGAAATATATTTCTCAGCTTAAGAGAGGACTGCTTTTGGCACATGTGAGTTAAACATTGCCACATTCTTCACTTGCATAATAATAATTTAAATGAAGCATAAAAGAGGACAATGGTATAAGAGGAAAGACTAATAGGCAATACGCCTAACAATAAATATTCAATAATGTGTGTCCACCAAAGAGTTTTTAGCCAGCTGAAAAAATGTCAGGCGCTCTTCTGAAAACGAGCTGAGAAGCTTTAGTTGCTATGATCCATGACAGTAACGTATTAGTAGTATCTCATTTTGAAGAATATTACTGAATATAAAAATTAAGGAACCAGCCAAATTAACTTCCATTGTTGTTCGGTTATTGTACAAGTCGGATGATTGGTCGGTGTAGTATTTGCCCCGCCCCTCCTCCACTGATTGGACGGCTGGGTAAAAAGTGACAGTGACGAGTGCTGCGTTTTACATAAAGTTGTACAGTTACGAAAAAAATAAAATAAAAAGACAATGCAAACCAACTGAAATATTATTATGGCAGTGCATCAAAATCCAGCGTCATCAGATTGACAGAAAGACAGAATGTTTTACTCGTGATAGTACAGCGGTACAGTTCTTTCTTACCAACCAACATTTTGAAAATACAAACATTTTCATGAATTCGAAAATTGACATCAGAATGGGTTTATAAACAGTTTACACAAATATTTCATCTGCTTGTGTTTCGTGAATTAGGCCCAATATTTTTCAAAATGACACAAATCACTTTGAAATATTATCACTCAGTGTTAATGTTAATGAACATGTTGCATAATACTGACACGCATTCCTACAGTATTATTGTGAAAATAACCAAGCTTAGACCATCAGAGGAACTGAAAGCGTTTCACAGCTGTGCTCTAGACTTCTCTTGATCCTCCCTAAAGCAAGCCTTCTGAGACTCAAACCCTTCCCATTACAGAGTCTGAACCCTGAGCGGTCTAGATCTCTACAGCCTCCGTCTGAGGAACGAGATGTTTCTATATGAACGTGTGTCTTCAGATGTGCTCTAGAGATGGGTGTTTGTTTTAGGGAGCTGTATGACCTTCCTGAGCTGAGATACTGAGCTAAAAAAGGTCCTGCAAGCTTTAATCACGTCATGTAGTCTGGTCGTAAAGACATACAGAGATTAAAACACTGCAGTTATGCATTTAAGGAATCTGTGTGACAAATTAAAAATAAGGCCACGAATGGATTATAAGAATCTGTAACTATAAATGTGCTTTTGTTACATTTACGAATGCACTCTGTTGCTCTTGTTTTAAACTTCTCTGTCTGTCTGTCTGAATGCATGCAGTATTTCACACTAAATGGCTTCCGTGAGATCAGGTTTAGGGCTGTGTGATTACATCAGTGAAGCTGTCAGCCCTGTACATCGCCTGCACACTGCTGGTTATGAAGACGAATCTGGAGAGCTGTGGAGCAGAATACAGATATAAGGCTCAACCCTGCAGAGACAGAAACTTTGTGTTTGTGTGTGTCTGGCAGGATTTGGAGATCTGAGGCGTCCTGAGAATGTCAGCATGGACTCGCTCAACACCCGTTATGTGCTGCGGTGGGACTGGCCTCACGAGACCGCCGCCAACCAGACCGTCACCTTCACTGCGCAGTATATACCGTAAGAGCCTTCGTCTGCGTTTGCTTCATGCACGTGACCCGTGTGTCCATGCTTATTTGGGTTTGTGACTGAATCAGCTGTTAAAGTGAAGAAACGGGACATAAGACCTCACAAACACTGTAATGGATAGTTTGAGGAGATTTAGGCCAAGCATATGATCACGGTCTAATGTGTGACACATTATAGATAAAACAGTCCATCTTACTGTGAAAACACTTCTAAGGTCAGGTTTATTTTGCATCTCAAAATATTAAGGAAAATATCTGCTAAATTATATTTAGCATAAAGAAATTTAGGTTTACACATTTTTGCAATATTGACAGTATTTTCCTCCCAATTTCTGATTATAGCATTTTGTCCAGATGTTTTGTTTTTATTCTCACTTTTACTGTAATGCAGAAATGAGTGAAGGAAAATCAGCATAAATTAAAGACAGTACTACGAATACTACCAAGAACATTATTGTTATAGTTATCTATATCATTTTTGCATTACAGCTGTAAGAATTGGACTATCCTGGTAAAATAAAGGATAAATAAAAAAAATAAAAATAAAGAAATGAGGGAGATATGTGTTTAATTGTGCTCAGGCTTTATTAACCCTTTAAACCCAAGGTGTCCTTATTCATTATTTGTGGAAAATTCTCCCAATTAAAAAGAGCCCAAATTCACCATAATCCATCGTTTAGCTCTAAAGATATCCCTCATAACACATTAAAAAGAATTAGTACATGTAGCTTAGCAAAAAAATCAGAGGTTGCAGTCCTGTGGAGTTTCAGCTCGTAACTTCATGACATATGCAGAGATCCTGACAAATTGCATTATTTTCAGAAAATTCTCCCGATTAAAAGAAGGCCAAATATACCATAATCTGTCGATCAGATAGAAAGCTATTCCTCATAGAGCTGTAACACATTAAACCAGACAGGTGCAACAAAGACAAACAACTCTATGCTTCACGTTGCATTTTTATTCGTAACTTCAAGGTTCAAATTTATTATAAGCGCAAAGAGCAATTATTGGTGCAGCATAAAATTTGTAAACATACAAAACAAAACAAATAACCCTAACCCTAATCTTACAGATTTAAAAGCCTTATAGCAGTGGGAATAAAAGAATGTCTGTACTGATTGCTTTTTAGTTTAGGCATACTATATCATAAACCAGAAGGAAGCATTTTAAACTCATGGAACAGTGGATGAGAACAATCTGCAAGAATAATTTTAGCTTTCTGTAAAACAAACCATTCAAAACTAATTGATAACCCAGTCTGCTTAATGCCAATAATCTTACTACCTTGGTTGACAACGCCATTCAATAAATTCCAATGTTTAACATTTACATTGCCAAACCAACAGCATGTAGCAAAGAAAAGTACAGATTCAATATAAGATTTATAATACATGGTCATAAGAGTCCTACCAATATTAAAAGTTGAGAGCCTCTGAAGACAATGTAACCATTGCTGGCCTTTTTTCATACTGCTTCAACATGAGTATCAAAATGCAACTTATTATCAATTATAAGCCCAAGCTACTTGTAACTATTAGCCTATTCCACCATTTGACATTTCACGCTAGTAGGTTGAGGAGCTGGAGGACTAGATCTAAAATCAATTACCATATCTCTTCATGATACATGCATAGATCGTGGGAAAAAGGTTTTAGAAAATAATTTTCAGAAAATTCTCCCGATTAAAACGAGCCCAAAATCGTCATAATCTGTCGATGAGATCGAAAGATATTGCTGATACCTATAACACATAAAACCCAACGGGCACACTTGAGGCGCAGCAGAAGAAACGTTTCATTTTGTGCTTTTGTTCATAACTTCATGAAACATGCTTCGATCATGGAAAATGGTACATCATTATTTATGGCAGATTTTCTTAATTAAAATGAGTCCAGAATCAAAACAATCCATGGGAAAAGTCATGTGCCCCAACCTCAAGTGGAATGACATAAAAATGGCACCGCACAAGTGCCTGGACAGCTCATCTCTCTTTTTATAAATAAAAACCACTGAACAGACAATACTTGTTCTTAACGTCTTTTATTGTTCAAAGAGACTGTGTGTGTGTCTCTCTTGTGAACTTTTTGTAAAAATTGCTCATGTTCTGACTTTCACCTGTTGCTGCAGATAGATGGCTGCTGCTGGCTCTGACCTGTGCTGCCAGGTTCAGGGCTGCTAATTTGCTGGCCGACTCGGCCCTGTCTGGTGGATTGGCTCTGACCTGCACTGCACTGCATCTACCTGTCTTTGACATGGTTTCTTCTTAAAGCAACCTTGAATGTATTGCTGCTGTGCCTGACTTTGTTCTCTTTTCATTTTTTTACACAACATTCTGTCTAAAACAAAACAAAAAAACCTAAATTAATCCTCAATATTACACAAATAGTATATTTAATAGCCATATTCTCATCTGATAAAGGCAAAATCATTTAAATATGAAGCTGTTCTTGGACATTGCTAACAAAAATAGAAAATATAAGACTACCATGCAAAAACATTTGTTTATTTAATACAAACAGGTGTTTAATATTCTACATCTTAAAAACAAGTGTCAGAACGCTAACATTATCAAAACCCCACATTTTAGTGTTTACCATGTTACTGCAGACTATTTGGGAAAGTGATTGTGCCTTTAATCTTTGAAACAACAGGAAGAAACGTAACATAACGGCCTGGTTTCACAGACAGGGTTTAGACTAAGCCAGGATTAGGCCATAGTTCAATTAGGACATTTAAGTCATTTTTATAAACGTGCCTTAGAAAAAACATTACTGGTGTGCATTTTGAGACAAAATAATATATTTTAAGATCAGTCAAAGCAAGTTTCTTTCAGTTAAAACAGCTCAGATTTAGATTTTAGTCTGGGATTAGGCTTGAGCCTTGTCTGTGAAACCAGGGGTGCGATTCCTATTTTAAGCGGTGCTTGTGCATCACGGCAACACAAATAAGCACAAACTCTAAGGAGTTTTCTACATGCATTAACGTCTTTCATATATATATATATATATATGCCTGTAATTATAATTTAATACTTACAATGAACAGAGATGTGGTCTGCAGCCTGCAAAATCATGCTTCTCCTGTTTGAGCTGTGAAATTGACAGCACTCTAATCCAGTGGTGTTGTAAATATTCAGGAAATGATTGGCAGTGAACCAGACAGTGAGAGTAGGTGTGTTCTGCTTCAAGCGGCGCTGCGCTGCCGATTAGCTTATGACATCAGCGGCAGCGCGTGAGATTTTAAATGCTTCCGCACCACAGATGTTATAATCTGATCAGTCTGCGCTGTTGGGGGGGCACAAGGGGGGGCCAAGCATATTTTGAGGGGGGCCGGTGCCACCCCTTTAGACACACCCCTGTCGGGAAGCACTGCTTTACTGACAGATCAAGTGCACTCATGTCGTTCTTTCCTCCAACAGGGAGTTTCGGACACAGAAGAAGAAGAATTATGAGAAGTACTGGACATCAGTGTGTGTCAATGTTTTGGAGCATCGCTGTGATTTGACTGGAGCTGATCTGCATTACAATGGCTTATATCTGCTGCGTGTGCGGGCCAACACGTCACAGCAGACCTCCGGCTGGGTCCAGATCAGATTCTGTCCTGATAAACATGGTGAGCTGTCCGTCTGTCAGTAGTCTGTGTCTGTGTCTGTCTGTCAGTAGTCTGTGTCTGTGTCTGTCTGTAGTCTGTGTCTGTCTGTCTGTAAGTTTGGCTGTCAGTAGTCTGTCTGTCTGTTTTCTGTCTGTCAGTAGTCTGTCTGTCTGTCAGTAGTGTGGCTGCGTTCCACTCCATTTTTAGACACGCACTCGCAAACTTCCCTAAGCACTTCCCCTCGGGGGAATCCCCGCTGCCATTTTGAAGTGCATTCCACTTCGTGAAGTGGATGAGGGAAGTTTATAAGGACAGACCCTCGAACCCTCGATTTTTACAGAGGGAGCGAGTCTGCTTCATATGCGCACTTCAGACTGCTCCATAGACCACAATGCAATACGATTATGACGTCATCACAGATCACGTTTAAATTATCCCCACCCCAAACAACTCTATAATATATTATAATATTATATAATATTTTTTTAAACATTTGTAACAGCCCAAGCATACCTACAGTGGGGGAAAAAATTATTTGATCCCCTACTGATTTTGTATGTTTGCCCACTGACAAAGGAATGATCAGTCTATAATTTTAATGGTAGGTTTATTTGGACAGTGAGAGACAGAATAACAACAACAAAAAATCCAGAAAAACACATTTCAAAAAGGTTATAAATTGATTCACATTTTAATGAGTCAAATAAGTATTTGATCCCCTATCAATCAGCAAGATTTCTGGCTCCTAGGTGTCTTTTATACAGGTAAGGAGCTGAGATTAGGAGCACTCTCCTAAAGGGAATTATCAGCTTGTTACCTGTAGAAAAGACACCTGTCCACAGAAGCAATCAATCAGATTCCAAACTCTACACCATGGCCAAGACCAAAGAGCTGTCCAAGGATGTCAGGGACAAGATTGTAGACCTACACAAGGCTGGAATGGGCTACAAAACCATCGCCAAGCAGCCAACGGTGAGGAATCAGCCCAGAACTACACGGGAGGATCTCGTCAATGATCTCAAGGCAGCTGGGACCATAGTCACCAAGAAAACAATTGGTAACACACTACGCCGTGAAGGACTGAAATCCTGCAGCGCCCGCAAAGTCCCCCTGCTCAAGAAAGCACATGTACAGCCCGTCTGACGTTTGCCAATGATTCAGAGGAGAACTGGGTGAAAGTGAAAGAGGAGGAGGAATGCTGCCTATGACGCCAAGAACACCATTCCCACCGTCAAACATGGAGGTGGAAACATTATGCTTTGGGGGTGTTTTTCTGCTAAGGGGACAGGACAACTACACCGCATCAAAGGGACGATGGACGGGCCATGTACTGTCAGGGCCAGGGCATCGAAACCAGCCAGGGCATTGAAAATGGTTTGTGGATGGGTATTCCAGCATGACAATGACCCAAAACGCACGGCCAAGGCAACAAAAGGAGTGGCTCAAGAAGAAGCACATTAAGGTCCTGGAGTGGCCTAGCCAGTCTCCAGACCTTAATCCCATAGAAAATCTGTGGAGGGAGCTGAAGGTTCGATTTGCCAAACATCAGCCTCGAAACCTTAATGACTCAGAGAGGATCGGCAAAGAGGAGTGGGACAGAATCCCTCCTGAGATGTGTGCAATCCTGGTGGCCAACTACAAGAAACATCTGACCTCTGTGGTTTCCAACAAGGGTTTTGCCCCCAAGTACTAAGACATGTTTTGCAAATGGGTCAAATACTTATTTTTTTTAAATGTTTTTCTGGATTTTTTTGTTGTTATTCTGTCTTTCACTGTTCAAATAAATTTACCATTAAAATTATAGACTGATCATTTCTTTCTCAGTGGGCAAACGTACAAAATCAGCAGGGGATCAAATCATTTTTCCCCCACTGAATATACATATAGAATGTAGGGGTAGGAGAAAAAAATTGATTCACCTATCGCGATTCTTTTTAAAACAATTAAAAAATCGATTGGTTTATCTCCGAATAGATTTATATTTAATTATTTTACTTTTCCTAAGAGGTGGTGGGGAGAAGTTAGCACTTTTATTCCAACAGAGGGCAAAATGTATAGATGAGTTCGATTTGAAGCGGCAAATTCGACACCTTCGCCAATAATGAAATGCCTTTAACTGAAAATTGAAAATTGAGTGTTTAATCTTATCATTATACATTACTGACACTCTATCCTCCAATTTGATACTGTTAAGTGCTTTGACACAATCTGTATTGTAAAAGCGCTATATAAATAAAGGTGACTTGACTTGACCTTCGATTTGACATCAAAGTACCGCGAGAGCGATTCAAAGCATGCGGAGCCGTCTTGCGGTGCTTTGATGTCATACGATTGTTCTGTGTGCGCAGTGCCACTGCATTAGATGACGTCACATGACGGCAGTGTTGTCAAGTCTGCGGTTTTCCCGCGGAATTGGGCTACTATAACACTGTTGCCGCGGGTTGTTTTTTATGTCCGCGGGTCGAAGCGACCCCAATAACGTGATAGCCCCTGGAGTGCAAATTTTACCAAGGGAACCCCACCAAAAAACATTTTCTTCCCCGTAACGCGATTTTTACCGGGAGACCCCCCTCAAAACACGATTGGGCTTGTTTTGGGCTAGTTTTGAGTAGCAATTTGGCGGGTTTTGCTGTGAAAACCTGGCAGCCAAAATAACACAGCACTTTATTTTATTTCAGAAAGTATTTTTCTACTCATTTTGTTGAACTTTTAACTATTATATTTATGTGCAAGTTCAGGGTTTTGGTACTTGAAAGTTTCATGGTTCAAGGTACTTTAAAATATAGTTACACTGCGTATGTGTATGCTCCTGAAATAAAAGTTCAGAAAAATGCGATGTATTGTTTTTGTTAATGACTCATTTACAGTTTATAAGGGTATGATTAAGTACTTTCCGTTTTCTAGTCTTTAATAAGCAAACAAAAATCACAACAAATTGTAATTTCGAATCGCAATGGTTATATAATCACGATACTCGATTATCGCAATGTATATTGAATTGGCACACAAGTACCGGGATAGTATTGAATCGGCAGATTAGTGTATCATCCCAGCCCTAATAGAATGCTGCACCAAACAAATTCATAAGGACAAAAATGTAAACAATAAACCAACTCCATAGCGGATTCTAAGTGATCAAGGGGTTAGGACGTTCCAGTTCAGCCCTTTCCAAGGGGTTGGCCAGTAGTGGGCACTCATGCAACGTAATCAAAGGTTTACAACCGAGTGAACGAGACGGAGGGAAGATAGCGAATGAAGGGCATAAAAATGTAACTGGAACGGAGACCCAGTCTGTCTGTCTGTCAGTAGTCTGTCTAGCTGTCCGTCTGTCCGTCCGTCCGTCCGTCTGTTCCTGGCACTGGCGTTTGATTCTTTGATGCTGACCCCGGCTCTTTTCTTCTGTTCTCAGCTGCTTTAGGTCCTCCCTCCAGCGTGACGCTGAACTCAGTTAAAGGAGATCTAGAGATCATCATCTCCGACCCTCTGAGCAGCACTAACCAGTCCATGAAAACTTTGCTGGACAACAGGTTTAGCTACCACATCCAGTACTGGAGGCGCTCTGAAGAGCCTCAGGTATATGTGCACACTCGCGCCGAAAGCTCTCGCATGGGTTTCAGCAGAAGCTGTGTGTGGATACTGTCTGAATGTGGCGTCTGCTGAGGACTATTAGAAGCGGTGAACACAGCAGCATTTCTGAGATTGAAACTGAAGATATCTTGAAGTGTCACACACACTGGGCTCTAATAGTCTGTGAACGTGGGAACTATTTTTTTTTTTTTTTTAAAGCTCTAAATAAAAATGTTGAGACTTTAAAAAATATAAAATGACAGTTTTTAATTGTCATTATCTACTTAAGAAATTTTAGTTTGTAATTTTGTTTACTCATTATAGTAGGGATAATGATGATGACTTATTTAGATATTCCCTGTTTTCAGTAAGTGTATAAAGTAAATGAAGTATCGGGCTTCTCACAGCACACTGAGAGGTGAAATCTTACACTAGTCTGAGGTTGTTTGTGACCTACAGCAGGTTTGTGTTTCACCAGTGGTGTGTAATGGGTGATTGTAGCATAGCATCATTTTCAGTTTTGAGCAGTATCAGTTTCTATTAGAGCCCTGCATTTCAGTCCAGGCCCGACGGGCCCAGACTTATTTACGCCCCTAAGGCCAGGCTTTGGACCAATTTCCACATCATAGCTCAGACACGGGCCGGGCCTCGGGCCTCGGGCCTGTTTTAGGCTTCTCCTAAATTAAGAGAAATATAAGGAGATATATGTCGCAAGCATGAAGTTGCCGATCCTGACTCGCCATCTCCTCATTAGACGCGCCTTTAGAGAGAAATGCATCTTTACGGAATTTATAATGAAGTTTTTGTTTTCTATTTTAATTATTTTAGTTTTAAAGTAGTAATTTAAGGCTTTTTATAGATATTTATCAAATCTGTGAGGCAAGTATTCGCTGAGTTTTGGTTCACTTTTGTGAAGTGCTCCTGTTCAAGACTGAGACGGCAGAAAGCGCATCCTGTATGTTTTCTTTATTTTATAAAAGCACAACATTTTGTTGATATTGTGAGTGCATAAAAATGAAAGTAGACCCTTTACAGTTCCGAAAGATGTATATTACTCTTACCTTTTATGAGCAAAAATGATGGCGTATTTTAAGTTGTTTCCAATGCAAGTGATCGTGCTGGCACCTCCATGTCCTGTAAAGCACTCTTTAGCTCTTCTCTGCACAAATGATTGGATATGCGTCTAACAGCGCACATTGTTTTGTTGACCCTTTACAGTTTCAAACAATACCTTATTCTTAACTGTACAATCAAAAATCAATGAGGATTTTTTTAGTTCTTTTTGCGGGCTTCAAGAAAAAACGAGACAGACTGCACCGGTGTGGTCTTTGACCCCTGAGGGTTAATGTGTATGCTGATCAAAAGTATATAATAGATATACTATTAATAAAGAAATAAGTACAGTGAAAGTAGGTGTAATTCATTGTTATTTCAGAATACCTGATGCATTCAGTCGTGTTAACGGACCTTCTTATTTTACGGCCATGACTGCTGTGTTTTCAATGCAGTATTACTGTGTAGATGGCACTGCTGAGTGACATCATTTCCTGCTCTGACTGTCCCTGCAGACGGCTAAAGTCCTGGACACGAAGAACAGTGTTGTGATGCTGACTGAGCTGGACAGACAGACGTGGTACTGTGTGAGAGTTCAGAGCCGTGATGACTTCTATGAGAAGAGAAGTGTCTTCAGCGACACACACTGCACACGCACTGAAGGTCAGCAGCTCCGTCACACACGATTACATCATGTCAGATTGAAGAAAATATGTGTAACCCTCATATCGTTCCAAACCTGTAAGACCTTCATTTTTGGAACACAAATTAAGATATTTTTTATTCAATTCGAGAGCTCTCTGACCCTCACACACCAACACAACTGAAATGTTCCCAGGTCCAGAAACGTGGCAAAGACATCTGTAAAATAGTCTTTGTGACATCAGAATTTTAACCGTAAATTTCTGAACCTGGGAACATTTCAGTTGTGTTGGTGTGTGAGGGTCAGAGAGCTCTCGGATTGAATAAAAAATATCTTAATTTGTGTTCCAAAAATGAAGGTCTTACAGGTTTGGAACGACATGAGGGTGAGTAATTAATTACAGAATTTTCATTTTTGGGTGAACTAACCCTTTAACCCAGACGAATGTGTGTGTGACATACAGTGACATTGCCACTGAACGCTGTGTGTGATTTCAGGTCAGATACCATCCTGGCAGATATTCCTGTACTTCCTGATTTCTCTGCTGCTGTGCTTCCTGCTGCTGCTGCTGCTGTTCTTCTGCTTTTACAAGATGTTTACGCTGCTCAAGAACACCTTCTACCCGGCCTATCAACTCCCGGATCACATTCAGGAGGTACAGAACATTTATACTCTGTTACCTGCTCCAAAATTATATATATCATAAGGTTTTGAATACATTTGATGTGTCTCAGGTCAATTTATAAATTTAGTAGTTATGTGTAGATGAACTGTTTGTCCAAATACATTTATCAGCTCTCTTCAGGAATAAAGACAGTGTTGGCAGAGAGCTTGTCAGAATCCGGCTCAAAGATTATGACAAAAAAAGAGGAAAGCGGGGATTTAACCAAAATATAACAACTTTATTCAACAAACAACACAATAATGAAACACAAGAGCCGGCAAACAAATAACATTAAAGGGTGGTGTGCGAGAGAGAAACTCCCCACACACACACCAAACAGGGGAAAAGGTAAGAAGCTTTTATAATGAGGAAAGACTCCGGGCCCAGGTGTACTCCATCTACATTCGGACTGCAGCCCCGCCCCACTGAAACACAGAAACAAAGCCACACAGCAGGCAGGTATGCAGGCCGTCACAGAGCTGTTCTGAATTAATTGTATGTTTTACATGTACAGTATGATGTAGGGTCTCCTGACTCATTATTGCTGCATATAGTAAGATTAGGATTAGTTTCCTCTGTTTTAATTTGTTTCTCATCCAGCTCTTTGTGTCAGCTGGTTCTCTGTTGTTCCAGGTGTTTTTTTGTTTTTTTTTGCTTTAACTGGGCACTCCTGGCCCTTCTAGTCATATATCAAACGATAACACTCAGTATAAAATGCAGTTAAGCGTATTTTTATGAAACACATTTATTTATATAGCACACATTGGCTTTACATACCAGGACCTAACACATTCATAAAATCTAGTAGAGATGCACGATATTATCGGACCGATATTGTAATCGCCCGATAATGAATTAAAATTTAAATACCGGAATCAGCCCGATATGAAAAATGATGCCAAGTTGTCTTGCCGATAAGAGGATTAACTCGGGTTTCCCAGCAATTAGATCACATCAGCAGTGTGGTCATTCTTGAAGCAAACTTTTGCCTTGATTAGATTCACTGTTTTGGATCGCTGCATTTAATTTGAGAATACATTTACAAGATGATGCGTTCGGTGTGTGATGGAAGCAGTGGTTCTCACTTCCAGTCCTGGGGGCCCCCTGCTCTGCATATTTTGCATGTCTCCCTTACTTAACACACCTGATTAGGAGAGAGATCCATGAACTGAACTAACGAGATCATCAACTCGTTAGTTCAGTTCATGGATCTCTCTCCTAACGAGCTGATGATCTCAATCAGGTGTGTTAAGTAAGGGAGACATGCAAAATGTGCAGAGCAGGGGGCCCCCAGGACTGGAAGTGAGAACCACTGTGATAGTCAACAGTCACTAGCGCGTGCAATAGCAGCGGCAGCCTCCCCCGGGTCCTAGTGCCCATCCAGTAAGGTGTTGTATTTACATGGTATTATTAACAAGGTTCGGGAGGAGCACGATCAGATAATCAACCAATTTGGCACAGGTGTAACTCGTTTAGCTAACCATCCTAACTAGCACAATGTGTATATATATGCAGTCTACCTACCTCTGTCCTACGATAGTTTTCTGGCATCCCTTCTCCGGCAACTCCTCATTCCTAATCAATTTTTATCCCATATTAGGGATAGGGGGAGTTCTCTGGGTTCGGGCTATATTCCAGGCTCGGAGCCCTCCCCCAGGATAGCACGCCAAAATATGCTTACTATTTTCTATCAGATTAGATGTAAGGGTGAACTCGTGAAATAGGGAGTGCTGTTGGCCTACTTGTAACAAAATTAAAGTAAAATATCTTTAAGAAACGTGTGTCTGAATAAATAAAGCAGTATCAATGTCATAAAATCATGAGTATGTTTTAATGCAAAGGTCAGAAGCTATAGATTACATGATTAAAAAAAAAATTACAAACATGATGCTTGTAAATTTAAATAATTTTATATATACAGATTTATTCATTAATGTGTAATATATTTGTTTTTTTTTAAACAAATCATGATCTCTAAAAGATTTTCAAAATTTGACTTTTCAAAACTCTTGCCTTAGACCATCTACAAATGTTAAATCTTAAAATAATATTTTAAGATTACCACTGCATCTTTCTGAAAAAAAAAAAAAAAAAAAATGCAGTGATTGATATAGCTGATTTATAATTATTTTCAAAGCTTTCAATGTACTGTCATTATAAAAGAAATTCATTATTATTTCATTCTAACAAACGCACAGGAGAGACTTGGTGTTGTTTCCAAAAAAAAGAAATATAACAGTATCCGCTATCAGCCAAAATGAGTTGAAAAATATCGGCATATCGGATATCAGCAAACATCCAATATCATGCATCCCTACAATCTAGGATTATAAAATCAAGTATAAAATAATACAAAATTAAGTGGCGTTAAATGCAAGTGAAAAATATGAGTTTTTAAATGAGATTTAAATGCATCAAGAGTGGCACAAGATCTAATGTGAAGAGGTAAGCTGCTCCTGAAGCGACACCTTTTGATTTTAACCAAGATTTGGGAACATTTAACTGAAACCTTTGTACAGATCTTAATGGCCTAGAGGACATGTGTAACTGAAGAAGTTGGGTGCCAACCCATTTAAACCCTTTAAAAACAAATAACTTCTTATATTTGATTCTGAATTTGACTGGAAGCCAGTGGAGGGATGTTAATATAGGTGATGTATTTGCATATTTCTTCATCTCAGTCAAAAGTCTAGCATCAACATTTTAAACCAACTGCAGGCGTGAAAGTGAGGCATGAGAAACACTGTAATACAGAGAGTTACAATAGTCCAGTCTGGATGGAATAAAAACATGCATAACAACTTCCAAATTATTAAAAGACAAAAAAGGTTTCAGTTTCGCAATGTTTCTTAATTGAAGGAAGCTACTTCTAACCACAGAGTTTACATGCTTATCAATCTCAGCATCAAAAATAACACCAAGACTTTGCTTGATTGTGTACCTTGGATTTAAAGAGGCCCAGTGGTTCTTAATCCTGGATGCCTCCCTCTGCACAGTGTGTCTCCCTGATGTAACACACCTGATTCAGATCATTGGCTCGTTATTCAGGTGGAGTCCCCCACCTTTAAAGGGAGGACAAGCGGAGTGTCATCAGCATAGAGATGGTAATATACATTATGTTTCTGACAAATATCAGCCAGAGGAAGCATATAGATGTTAAATAATACTGGACCCAATATAGATCCTTGAGGGACCCCACATTTCATTATAGCAAACCAAATTTCCTAAATTCATAGAAAACATTCTCCCAGAAATATATGCAAATAAGAGCATTTCCTTGGATTCCTGCCCACAGTCTTAAGTCCTATTCGGACGGGACTAGTTTTACAGGGTGTCATTAGAGAAATTTTTGTTTCACAGATGTACTTTGCGATTTTAATCCCAACCAAATCTGCCACGTCTGTGTTTTTCCCCACACAACCTCTGTTATAATTCCAGAGCAAATTAACCCTAACCCTAACGGTGAACTACCGTAGACGCACTTACTGCTGCGCAGATTTTTTATATGTTTGCCTCCCGGCAAAGAAATGATAAAAGAATAATTAAATCAAGAGCCAGATCATGTAATCTTTTAAGACTGGCTACTGTAATATCAGCAATATTACAGAAACTTCATTTCTGTACTAAATTACATAATGTTTTAATTAACATTACATATGTACCTTTTATGTAAATTAAATATGGTTTTACTACAAATAAATACAAATAATAAAAGTTAAACTAAAGTAACCACACATTAAGAATGGTTTTGCTATACTAGCCATATAGCTTCACCATGGTATTTGTTAAAACTGTGGTCATGACAATGCACGCATACAGAACGTGTGATCTCTGCAACACCCAGATGTACAAAACAGACCCACCCACTTCTGTAATAAACACTGAGATATTAGTCCCATCCGAATTGGTACATGAAAATCACAGATGTCGGTTGACAAGAATCAGAACTCAAACATAGTTTAGAAAACTAGTCCCGTCCGAATAGGGCTTTAAACATACCAAATAAAAGTGGTGTAGTGTCAAATGCTGCTGTCGGATCAATTAAAACCAAAATTACACACTTTCCTGAATCGGTGACCAGGAACAGGTCATTAGACACTTTGAGAAGGGCTGATTCTGTACTGAGTCAGGTGCGGAGTAGGCTTCATATGGCAGACTAAATCAACCAAACCAGATAATGATATCGGTTCAAACTCGCTCAAATCATGTTCTAATGGAGGTGGGGAAATATAATCAAGAATAAGGTCAGGAGATGAAATGCTAGCTCTGAGAGCCTCAATAAAACAGTTCTACATGTTGACTGAGTAATGTTCAACACTTGTAGTTGTGCTAGGATTTAAAACTGAGTGTATTGTCTTAACGCTTTAACGTCTGTCAACCTGTCATATCACAGCTTATCTCTTCCATTGCCTCTCTGCTTTTCTCCACACTTTTCAGAGATTACGAGTATCATTATTAAGCCATGGCTGTGGATTAGATGTTGCACCAAAGATTTTGAAAGGAGTGCAAGTGTCCAGGATTTCATTACGGATGGAATTGAACACTGACTCTAAAACATTTAAACCCCAGCCAGAAAATAGGGACCCTGAGTTACACAGTACTGGAGATCATGTATAGGCATTTGAAAAGTCACTGGCTGTTGAAGGTTTTATGGAACAGGCATACTGACCTAGTGGCTTACAGTTTAAAGAGGAATTAGAAACAGATATTAAAAACAATTTGATTGTGATCAGAAAAATAAGTATCCTCAATATTCACAATATAAACTGGAACATCTAGAGATAAAACCAGATCCAAAGGATGACCAAGTTTATGGGTAGAACTTCAAACAAACTGGGTCAAATTAAATGAATCAATAAGATGTAAAACTCCTTTGCCATAGACTCATTAAGACAACAGATATGCAATTTAAAATCACCAAGTATTAAGATCCTCTCAGAATTTGGTACAACTGCTCAGAGAATTCTCAAAAAAAGTTTGTTAAATTTGGGTGGTCTATATATAGGTGCACGGATAACGGGACAGTTTAACCCTCTGGGGTCTGAGGGTGTTTTGGGGCCCCAGAGAAGTTTTGACATGCCCTGACATTTGTGCTTTTTTCAGTTGCTTATAAACATTTTAATGGCTAAAGTCTAAAAACACTGTATTCAGCACAAACTGGGCTACAATAATATGTGAGCAGCATGTACGTACGTGATTGTGTTTTTGAGAAAACATTTATGCGTGGTTTGAAAAAAAACTAAAATTTTAAATTAACTGAAATAAGGCCATAAAACACATACAGAACATTTGTTCATAAGACTTTTGAGAACTGGATCTTGTAGCCTAGAATATTTGCTTCAAAATGATCTGAAAATAATCTAACTCGCTCATTCAGAGAAAACAATATATTGATTTAAATTTTCTAAGTCACTTTTTGAGTAGAAAGGGTCTATGCGAGAGGGCGTGAACTATCCTGGATAATGCTGTGACTCACACCTGAGAAGACAAAGGCCCACATAATGAGCTCCATAATGAGCCATTCAGTCAGGTGTGTGACTGAGAGAGAAGAGTTACAAGAAAGAATGTGAGGAAAAAAGAAATGTGTATACATATAACTATCACATAAAATAACTTGAGATTCACTTGCGAGTGCAGTTAAACAGTTTATTAGGAACAAATAAACAACAGAAGAGTCAAGACATGGTGGGTGCAATATCCAAAATATCCAAAACAGTGGCAGGAAACTGGAACCCAGGAAAACGGGAGACAGCAGAAACTGCATGAGAAAACACAAAACAGATGTGAGCAACACAATGAACGGACAAAGACTAAGCAAACATGGTGACCATACATACACTACCAGTCAAATTATTTAAACAGTAAGATTTGTAATGTGTGTTTTTTTTTTTGTTTGTTTTTTAAGAAGTGTCTTCAGCAAGCCTGCATCCATTTGATCCAAAGTACAGCAAAAACAGTACATTATATTTATTATAATATATAGGCCTACATATTTTTACTATTCAAAATAAATAAAGCATAGAACATATAACTATCCTCACGTCCTGCAACATTTAAATGCAATGAAAGGTTGCCTATCATATTTCAAATGTTGCACTCGATTTTACACATTTTATTCTGGAGTTATAGTTTGGGAAAAGTTCAAATTAATTGCATTGAACTTTGTCACAACAACACATTATCGAATGCCAATAAGAAACATTACTTACTTGGTATAAAGTATCTCCTCCTCCGCCGGCTGCAGCTGCGCTCGCGCTCTGTTTGTGAGGTAAACAAAGCTTTTTCCTCTCAGCGCGTTTCTGAGGTAAATATAAGGCTTATTCCTCACAGCGTGTTCTTCAAAAACTGAAAAGTATCGGAGATGAACGCGTTGCTGCTTTGTTTATGGTGGTGTGGGCGTTTACGTGCCGCGTGGCTCGCGTGGAGGTTTGTAATAACAATAGCGCGAGCGGCGCGTGGGCGTGACCTAATTAGAGATAATGAGACCAGACGGAAAAACTGGACATGTCCTTGGTTTCATACGGATTACTTTATCACAGAATATTTGTTTTCGGTAAAACTTACTTCATTTGAGAGTAGACATATCAAGCTTTCTATAGATATAACTCCCATGTCTGTGTGTGAAGTATTTGCTGAGTTACAGTTCATTTTAGTGACGCGTTTCTAAAAACAGTTCGCGGAGACGGAGAAGACAGAGAGCGCACCCTGTTTGTTTTCTTTATTCTTCAAAAGCACAAAGTTTAGTTGTTATTATGAGTGTATACAAATAAAAGTAGACCCCTTACAGATTCGAATGGTGTATTGCTCTTATCTGTACGATCAAAAATGGCAGAGTAATTCAAGCTCATTTCGGCCTTATCAGGAAAATCTGCCTCAAAACGCGTATACGTGTTTGTCGACCCCAGAGGGTTAACTCCGTTTTAACCACATGCAGCTCAAAGCTACAATAATTTTGTACTGCTAATAAACAACATTTAAAACAATCATCAAATATAGCGGCAACCCCTCCACCTCTACCCGATGGTGGTTAAAGAGTTTTCAATAGTCCAGAATTGAGCAAAGTCTCTGTCACGAACAAAAAGTCCAGCTCCCGAGTGGAGATTGAATTATTTAATACAAAGGCCTTATTTGAGATGGATCTAGCATTTATTAAACGTTTATCAAATTGTTAACTGTAGATGAAGATGAGGAGATGGTAAATCTTTGATGTGGAACAAACTCCAGTGCTTGAAGATGATAAACATATGCTCCACCTCCACGAAACCTCCTGCTCCCTGTTCTGCAATGAGACCTCGTCTCCGGATGCTCCAGAAAAACACAGTGTAGAAAAGAAAACCTTACTGCCCGGGTGGGCGAAGAATACCGTAGACCGGATGATACGCCCCGGCTAATGCCATCCACAGCTGATGATTCTGATCAAATCTGACAAAGACTGAGGCTGATTCTTTGAGTCTCACAAGAGCACTGCCTTTCTTACCCCGATTCCTGTGCCATTTCTTCAGATGAATTGAACAATCCAGTGTGCAGTAGATGTTAGCCAGTAGATGAGTCAAGAATGCAGATTCCAACCGCACACATCCACGGCAACGAGGTTCTGAATACTAAGCAAGTACTCTTTCTACAGATAGACAAAAGAGTAATAAAAGGACAAACACCAGGTGATGGCTTGCCAATAGACACACTGGCGCCATCTTGCACTTTTTTTTTTTTCACTAGGGCTGCCTCCTAACGGTCGACCAAACGTTAGTCAAGAAGAGGCTTAGTCGACCAAAGCTGTATTAGTCTGGTGGTGGTTTGTGGTAAGCTTTGTGTGTAACCATGAAGGGTAACATGACAAATTTGCTCAGATCACACACCTGGCTAAAGGCCTGTTCAAGAACAATGACTATAATGATAATTATGTAACGTCCACACCAGCAGACAATAATGTTCTGTTTAAGCATGTCTGCCACTTTAAATGCTTGAGCTTGTTAAAGCAGAATGGTTTCTGATTTGCTGCCAATGTTTTCATTAGCTAGGCCTCAATTGGAAGAGGATGAAGAAATTTATCACGTTGTTAATATCATGTTTTGCATATATTTTTATTTTTGATTTCTTAACACTTTACTCTAATGCACCACATAGAATTGCATCAAAAAAAAAATTATGGTAACACTTTATTTTGATAGTCCACTTTAGACATTCTACTAACCGCAAGTAACTTTGCAACTACATGTCAACTAGCAGTCATTAGAGTATTAGTAGACTGTCTGCTTAATATCTTCTAACACTTTATTTTGATGGGTCCACAACATACAACATACTGACTATCAGAAACTTTGCAAGTATGTAAACTTATTCTACTAACCCTAAACCTACCCTACTGAGAGTTAGTAGACATGTAGTTACAAATTAATGGGAATTAGTTGACATGTAGTTACAAAGTTACTTATTCATATATATTATTTATATATATATAACTATGAGCAACATTGTTATAAAACTAGGCAAAGTCTTATGGATATTACATTATGTCGTTTTAAAACGATGTATGGTCGTAGGTCTTTTAGATATTCTGGAGCACTTTTGTGGAATAAATTACCTCTGAATATTAAGGGTATTTCGACTATGGTTAGTTTTAGTTTAAAAGCTAAAAGTTGGCTCTTAAGCAGGGTGGTTTGTTGATGAAATTGTATTATGTACGTGGTTATTTGTGATTTTGTAAATTTTTGTAAATGTGGAATTTTATTGTAATTTTTGTATTTATGATGCAGTGCCAGTGTACCTGTTACCGGGAGTGGAGTTTGTGCTTTACATCAAGGACCACAATGGAAACAAGTTTTATTTTAAACTTTGTGTTATCCTTGACGAATTGAGTGTATTCACTACTTTTTTTGTCAAATAAACAAACAAACAAACAATATAAAAAAATATGAAAAACATTTGTTTATGTTCATGTGAAAGGTTGAATAAGTGATAAATGGACAGTTGCTTCGTCCCTTTTTAAAGACAAAAAAGAGAAAATTTATTCAAAGTTACATGGTCCATAAAATCATCTACATATGCTGAACATTTCAGGCCACATTAACCTTTCATATTGATTACACACAATTATTAATGGAGAAAACATCACAGACGTGTCGAATGAACAAACGTCAATGTCAAAAAAATTTCAAGTGTTATAATGGATTTCCCTTTTTAAAACGATCTACCATACTGTTTTCTCCTGTTATTGATCGCATTGTGAACAAGTTATCTGTGTGTTCATATATCCAAAGTTATGGCATGAAACTCTAGATGGCGCAGTCTGATAGTCTGCTTTTTGTATCAGCAGCCAGTGAGCTGCTGCTCAACATTCAAATAGTGTTTGCTTTAGCAGTTGCAGCATGCTTCAGAAACCCTCCACCTTCCCCAGCTCCACCTGTATAGATCTGCTACTGGGTGATTCATGTATGCTATATGGGGGTTCTTATATGCTCACAGCAGCATGTTGTGGATGTATTGGCAGCAGCAGCAGCATAGCAGATCTATTCCGCCAAGACCAAAAACATTAACATTGTCATGTACATTACTGTGCCAATCCCTCTGAGAGTTGTCATGACAGAAATATAAGATCTCTCTCTCTCTCTCTCTCTCTCTCAGCTGTGGTTAAATGAATCCGAGAAGCCGCAGCTGCTGGCTCCTGAGTCTCCAGAGTCTGTGTGTGAGCCGCTGGTCGTGGTCAGTGCTGAGCTGGACGCTGTGGCGGTGGATGAGCGCTCACACACTGGGGATCAGGACTCCAGCGCACACAGCAGCGGAGACTCGGGCGTTTACTCCACAGAGGAGGACTCCTGTCACAGATCCACCACACACGCTGACCTACAGATGAGCAGCAGAAAGCACAGAGAAAAGCTGCATGATGGGATGCTGCTGGACCCCTGTGCTTGAAACGGTCAACAGATGTCAGACGGACATGACTGTGGCTATTTTCAGATTTGCCTCTTCCAACATCTGTCAGCTTATTGTACATGTAGAGACAGCAGCACCTTACTGAGGTTTATGACATTTGAGCCATATTTGTCATATCTGTTAACATGCCGATTTCTTATGATTCTTATAGAATCTTAATTCATTGTTGTCACTTGATGTCATTTCTTTGTTAGCTTTAACAACAGCAGGGTTTATAAAGAGAATGAACTGTCATTTGTCATCTCCTCTCAGTGTCAGATTAAAATGACCTCTATCATATGTAAATGACTTGTTCTTGTGTCTTTAAATGGTCATATTTCCAGTCTTTAGCCCTATAAATTTATGCTCGTGTTTGTGTGCTGTATTTGTACATACAGTGCTTTAGCTTTCAGAAGCAATCAGTCAGTGTGTATGTGTGTATATATATATATATATATATCAAATTAAATTAACTTAATTTAAATTAATTTAAATCAGCTGCTAATCCAAGAGATTCACATAATTTTACTATGCACCGATATGTAACACTGGATCATTTTTCTCAAATAAATGACAAAGAAAATATTTTTCTCTCACTTGTTTGATTCGGTTCTCTTTGTCTACTTTCAGGATTTATGTGAAAACCTGATGATGTTTTGGGTCATGTTTATGCAGAAATATAGAAAATTCTAAAGGGTTCACAAACTGTCAAGCAGCACCGTATCACAGGTGCATCTCAAATTTGAATAGCGTGGAAAAAGTTTTTTTTTTTTTTGTAACATTTCAAAAAGTGAAACTTTCATATATTCTACACTGAACAAAATTATAAACGCAACACTTGTTTTTGCCCCCATTTGAGCTGAACTCAAAGATCTAAGACTTTTTCTATGTACACACAAGGCCTATTTCTCTCAAATATTGTTCACAAATCTGTCTAAATCTGTGTTATTATTAAATTCCCACAGTTATTTTTTATATATACACACAGTGGGTACGCAAAGTATTCAGACCCTCTTAAATTTTTCACTCTTTGTTATATTGCAGCCATTTGCTAAAATCATTTGTTCATTTTTTTTTCCCCTCATTCCTGATCCGCCATCAGTTCGTAGCAGTGAATGAAGAGGTATCATATCGATCACAAGTGCAGTATGGAGTACCTCAAGGCTCAGTACTAGGGCCGTTACTTTTCACGCTTTACATGTTACCCTTGGGAGATATTATCAGGAGACATGGTGTTAGCTTTCACTGTTATGCTGATGATACTCAGCTCTATATTTCTTCGCGGCCCGGTGAAACACACCAAATTGAGAAACTAACGGAATGCATAGTCGATATAAAAACTGGATGACGAGTAATTTTTACTGCTAAATTCTGAAAAACAGAGGTGTTAATTATCGGACCTAAAACCCCACATGTAATAACTTGAACATTATCTAACACTTGACGGCTGCTCTGTCAATTCTTCTTCATCAGTCAGGAACCTAGGTGTGCTGTTCGATAGCAATCTTTCATTTGAAAGCCATGTTTCTAGCATCTGTAAAACTGCATTTTTTCATCTCAAAAGCATATCTAAATTGCGACCAATGCTCTCAACGTCAAATACAGAAATGTTAATTCATACGTTTATGACCTCAAGGTTAGACTATTGTAATGCTTTATTGGGTGGTTGTTCTGCACGCTTGATCAACAAACTACAGTTAGTCCAAAATGCAGCAGCTAGAGTCCTTACTAGAACCAGGAAATATGACCATATTAGCCCGGTTCTGTCAACACTGCACTGGCTCCCTATCAAACATTGGATAGATTATAAAATCCTGTTAATTACTTATAAAGCCCTGAATGGTTTAGCTCCTCAGTACTTGAGCGAGCTCTTATCACACTATAGTCCTCCACGTCCGCTGCGTTCTCAAAACTCTTGATAATACCTAGAATATCAAAATCGACTGCGGGCGGCAGATCCTTTTCCTATTTAGCTCCCAAACTCTGGAACAGTCTACCTAACACTGTTCGGGAGGCAGACACACTCTGTCAGTTTAAATCTAGATTAAAGACCCATCTCTTTATCCTGGCTTACACATAACACACTAATACGCTTCTGTTATTCAAATCCGTTAAAGGATTGTTAGGCTGCATTAATTAGATCAACCGGAACCGGGAACACTTCCCATAACACACGATGTACTCGTTACATCGTAAGTAGAATGGCATCTACGCTAATATTTCTCTGTTTCTTTCCTATTCTGTTTCTCAGTCCGTATCCGATCAGATGGTGGATCAGCACCAAGAGATGATGTCTGCAGCCCTGATCGTCAGCGGAGACCAGGACACCCAGATGAGCCCCAGAGATATATCCCCAGTGAAGACCTCGATTGAATACAATAAAACTAAAAAAAATAACAAAATAACTCAAATATAATAAAATACCTAACTACATAATACTATTATTGTTAGAAATTGCAACAAAATGAAAATAGAAATATAAACTTTTGAACTGCGGGTTTCATCTGGTCAGAGGAGAACTGACCCCCGACTGAGTCTGGTTTCTCCCAAGGTTTTTTTCTCCATTCTGTCTCGGAGCGAGTTTTGGTTCCTTGCCGCTGTCGCCTCTGGCTTGCTCAGTTGGGGACACTTCATTTCTAGCGATTATCGCCGATTTGATTGCACAGATAATATTTAAACTAAACTGAGCTAGACAATGGCATCTCTGAATTCAATAATGAAATGCCTTTAACTGAAAATTTAAAATTGAGTGTTTAATCTTATCATTATACATTACTGACACTCTATCCTCTAATTTGATCCTTTGCTGTGACACTCATATATTTAACTCAGGTGCTGTCCATTTCTTCTGATCATCCTTGAGATGGTTCTACACCTTCATTTGAGTCCAGCTGTGTTTGATTATACTGATTGGACTTGATTAGGAAAGCCACACACCTGTCTATATAAGACCTTACAGCTCACAGTGCATGTCAGAGCAAATGAGAATCATGAGGTCAAAGGAACTGCCTGAAGAGCTCAGAGACAGAATTGTGGCAAGGCACAGATCTGGCCAAGGTTACAAAAACATTTCTGCTGCACTTAAGGTTCCTAAGAGCACAGTGGCCTCCATAATCCTTAAATGGAAGGCGTTTGGGACGACCAGAACCCTTCCTAGAGCTGGCCGTCCAGCCAAACTGAGCTATCGGGGGAGAAGAGCCTTGGTGAGAGAGGTAAAGAAGAACCCAAAGATCACTGTGGCTGAGCTCCAGAGATGCAGTCGGGAGATGGGAGAAAGTTGTAGAAAGTCAACCATCACTGCAGCCCTCCACCAGTCGGGGCTTTATGGCAGAGTGGCCCGACGGAAGCCTCTCCTCAGTGCAAGACACATGAAAGCCTGCATGGAGTTTGCTAAAAACACCTGAATAAGATTCTCTGGTCTGATGAGACCAAGATAGAACTTTGGCCTTAATTCTAAGCGGTATGTGGAGAAAACCAGGCACTGCTCATCACCTGTCCAATACAGTCCCAACAGTGAAGCATGGTGGTGGCAGCATCATGCTGTGGGGTGTTTTTCAGCTGCAGGGACAGGACGACTGGTTGCAATCGAGGGAAAGATGAATGCGGCCAAGTACAGGGATATCCTGGACGAAAACCTTCTCCAGAGTGCTCAGGACCTCAGACTGGGCCGAAGGTTTACCTTCCAACAAGACAATGACCCTAAGCACACAGCTAAAATAACGAAGGATGGCTTCACAACAACTGTGACTGTTCTTGAATGGCCCAGCCAGAGCCCTGACTTAAACCCAATCGAGCATCTCTGGAGAGACCTAAAAATGGCTGTCCACCAACGTTTACCATCCAACCTGACAGAATTGGAGAGGATCTGCAAGGAGGAATGGCAGAGGATCCCCAAATCCAGGTGTGAAAAACTTGTTGCATCTTTCCCAAAAAGACTCATGGCTGTATTAGATCAAAAGGGTGCTTCTACTAAATACTGAGCAAAGGGTCTGAATACTTAGGACCATGTTATATTTCAGTTTTTCATTTTTAATAAATCTGCAAAAATGTCAACAATTCTGTTTTTCTGTCAATATGGGGTGCTGTGTGTACATTAATGTGGAAAAAAAAATGAACTTAGTGAAAAATTTAAGAGGGTCTGAATGCTTTCCGTACCCACTGTATATATAACACAACTGTGGGAATTTAATAATACAATTGTGGGAACTTTGCATCCTTTTAAAAAAAAAAAAAAAAAAACACCACTGCACGCCACTGAGAACAATGTAGTTTTTGCCAAACAGCGAGGAAAAACTGTGGCAGCTGCCAGGATTTGCACCTGCTCTCTCTCTCTCTCTTTATATGTACTTTCATAATTGCTTCTAGTATCTTTAAAATGTGGTTAAAGTGTACTACTAATGTACTGACAAGCAATTAAGTATAACTAAAATATACTTTAATGTCAGTTAACAATACACTTAAGTATGAATTAAATGTACAGGTGCATCTCAATAAATTAGAATGTCGTGGAAAAGTTCATTTATTTCAGTAATTCGACTCAAATTGTGAAACTCGTGTATTAAATAAATTCAATGCACACAGACTGAAGTAGTTTAAGTCTTTGGTTCTTTTAATTGTGATGATTTTGGCTCACATTTAACAAAAACCCACCAATTCACTCTCAACTAATTAGAATATGGTGACATGCCAATCTGCTAATCACCTCAAAACACCTGCAAAGGTTTCCTGAGCCTTCAAAATGGTCTCTCAGTTTGGTTCACTAGGCTACACAATCATGGGGAAGACTGCTGATCTGACAGTTGTCCAGAAGACAATCATTGACACCCTTCACAAGGAGGGTAAGCCACAAACATTCATCGCCAAAGAAGCTGGCTGTTCACAGAGTGCTGTATCCAAACATGTTAACAGAAAGCTGAGTGGAAGGAAAAAGTGTGGAAGAAAAAGATGCAGGAATGGTAAAACTAAATTAAGAATAAAGAAAGCTTATATTAAGATAAACTTACTTGATTCATTATCTGCAGGACAGAAAGTCTCATCATCCAAACACGCTGCTCCTCTGTTCTCGTCTGATAGCGACGCTCCCTCACGCGTCGTGATTACACAAACATGGCAAAAAGTTTTTCAAACTCTGCTGAAGTAGCGCACCATCATGACATTGTATTTTTTGGCGCATGCGCATAAAACAAGAGATGCTTTGTGTGTGGTTACATGTTATTTTAGGCTTTTCATTTCTGTTTAAGTTCAAATTGTCCTAATTCATTGTGTAGTTAGACCAAAGACTATTGTTACACTCCTTCATGACTCATTCACCTAACTAAAAGTCAGTCATTTTTTACAGTGCAGTGTAGCCTAGTCTAATTAAAATCAAATGTATTTGAGTGCAAATTCATTTTGTTTAGATCTGTTAAACTTCTGCTTGCAATTAATGCAATTAAATGTGTGTTTACGTGAGAACAACATAATGATATTGAAAGTATTCTGCACACAGATGTAAAGTACGGTACTATTACATACAAATACAGTACTCTCATAAATGACACTGTATGTCAAATATATCAAATTAAACTTCATAGAGTTCATAGTGCAAGAGCTGGTGATGAAAATTTCAACAACAAGTTTTATTGGAGTATACTGTAAGTGTATTTAAGTTTAGAAGAAAAAAATGAACTCATCTTTCATATGCTAGTACACTCAAGTGTGCTACAAGTGGTAACTAAATACAGTTTTTAAATACAAAGATGGTATGTTAAAAGTGCATTTTAGTTCATATTCATGGTGTCTCAAAATAGCACAGTTGAGTACACTTAGATGATCTTAAGTTGACCTTAAGAAGTACTAAAGGATAATTTTTAGTGTATTAAGCACAAAATTAGTGCGCGAAAATAGAGCACTTTAAGTACATTTTGGAAGTGTACTTGTTTTTCACCTGGGTATGGTGCTCAAAGTTGTCCTGTTTGCCGAGTCATGTCGACCATAAAATGTGCGACTACGTTAGCTCAGGATATGATACAATACATCATGTTGGTCAAGAGATGGTGATGAAACGGTATTTTAATAGAATTTTTAAAGTATATAAAAAATGCAGGTGCATTGATTAGTAATATGCATTGCTAAGAACTTCATTTAGACAACTTTAAAGGTGATTTTCTCAATATTTAGATTTTTTTTTTTTTTGAACAACAAACTGATAACAGTACAATTTAGAATAAAATATGCAAGCTTTGTAAAATGTTTAGCCACAAACTATGCTGATATCATGAGACACATTTTCACCTCGACAAGAAATATGCACACGTTGTAATATCGTGAGGCACGAGATCTCGTCAAGACCTGGCGGATACCCTGAATTTACCTTTTTTATGAATTGAAAATGAACTACCAAAGTGTTAAAGGAAAAAATGTTTGGAACAACATAAAGATCCTTATTCCTTTATTTATTCTTTAGAACATAAAAATGTATGGAGACGCAAAACTTTTCCATGTCCCTTAAAAATATGACTTTTGGCCTGTAGGATAAACACAATGGTTTATTTCACTAAAATTTTGAAAACTTCTGAATTAACATTTATAATACAACTCATATTTTTCCATTTTATTGTGTCTCTTTTCCAGTGCAATTGTCATTTATTTATTTTTTGTCTTGCTGCCTATTTTTGTAATTGTCATCATTTTAAACCACTGTTTGTACTGCTTGCTCATTTTCAGGAATAAAGTACAATAGTAATGATAAATTGGCATTGCTTTGTGTTATTGTATGTTGTGAGAAGTTGTCTATAATGTCTTAAATTCATCATAATTACTAACCAACTGATTTGAAGTTTTGGGTTATCACAATACTAGCTAAAAATATAAAGAAAAATATTAACAATAAAATTCAGAGTACATTTTGATTGTTATCCAACATTTAATTTGAAGACTATACTAAAAATACTAAAAAAGGCAATTTTGTCAAACATTTTATAACATTTCAACATGAATATAAAAAACAACAACAATAACAACAGCAACATGAATAACCCATCAGGCTACAGCCCAAAATCACGTCTGCTGAAGCTGTCATACAAGGTGTGTATTGGGAGCCTCTGGGTTAGGTTATCGTGTTTGAACACAATAGTAAGAATGTTTAGTTTGCGGTACACCAATGTAACAGCCAAAAAAGAAAAGTTAATCTAAATCTAAAATGAAATAAACTTATAATTATTATTCACTATTAACACTTGTTAGGAAATAACTAAAAGCAATAGCTATAACAAATACATCTACTATTGCAAACTTCAAAGTTCGTTTCAAGCGACATACATGGAGACGACGTAGGGTACAACGGGGTAAAAGGTGCCTTTGATATTATTTTCATCTAAACTACTAGATGGCACAAAAACATGGCGTAGCACTTTCCAAAACATTCGCTTTTCGAGATGCAGGTGTATATTTGTCTGATCGCGCGCAGCAACAAAGTTGATTCTGTGCTTACTTGATTGTTTTTTAAAATGTTGTAGATTTAAGTATCAAATGAGAATCGCTAAAATTAATGCACATATTTTGAGACAAAGGTCTTCTTTATGATTTTCAGCTTGTTTAAGATAATTAAAGCAACAGTTTTTAAATAACGAAGAATATGTAAAAGTATTTGGGGTGAAAAGCGCCTCTGCTGTTGGGGCTAAAGGCGCAGTAATTAACATGATATTTAATAGAAGGCTGACTTTTCCATTTGTTGACATGACATGGTTAGATTCAGATGGTAAATATCATATATTATGTTGGGTGTCCATATTAGAGATAATCACCATGTTTAGAATGAAACCATCATATTTAAAAACATGATATTAATCACATCATATAATAAAATATCATTTGTTGTTACTACTGTAAATATATATTCTATTATTATTGGATCTCCTTCAATACTTTCATAATCTTTACTTATTAAAATGATTTTGTTTCTGTATTTTAAAATATATTTTTTATATTAACATTTGACAGTGACAGTATATTTATTGAACAAAAATTCATTATTTTATTTTTCAAAATAAGCAGAAAATAGTACAAACTTTGCTAAAGTGATTGTTTTGAACAAGTATTAACTTAGACATTATTTTAAAAAACAATGTTTTAGCTGAAGTATTTGTATCAATACCGTGTGTGGGGTAAAAGGTCCCTCTTGCCATCTCATACATTTATAAGATTTTTAAACAAAATAAACAACTTGAATGATTTATTTCCACACAAAAGCTGTTGCTCCATTAATGTTCAATACAATGTATATATTTTTTCTACAATTATACATTTTTTCTTAAGGGGGGCCTTTAGCCCCGTTAGCACCCTACATATCAGGCGGCTTGTAAGGCGACGCACTCAGACGTACACGTACCATTTTTGATCAATTTCTTACGCCGCCGTCACGTCGCTGCCTATGTTTCTACAGTGACGTCGCCGCGGGTCTGTCGTCTGCCCTCCTTATCAATTCCATTCAAAAATCGACATGGACTGACTGCTCCTTCTCCTTCTCCTTTATGGCGTAGACGTCACGTAAGTCAGGTGTGGCAGTGAAGTGTTGAGCCAGACGTCACGCGTGATTCACGTGTGGCTGTGAAGTTATTTTTTATTTAACACGTACCATAACACGCTGCTCACACGGCTCAGTGCAGTGTGTGAACGAATGCGCAATTTACTTGCTCTTCATTCACTCCTCTCAATGAACGTGACATCTGCGCCTGACCTTTGTTTTTGTTTTTTTTGCAGTTTTTAGTGCATCTGTCTTTTCCCCGGCTAACTTGTACAATATACATTAATCGTGTGCATATTAAATATAAATATATTAATATAATAATAATAATTTAGACATATTTTTAGACATTTATTTTTATTACACTATTTGTAAAAGTATAAAGTGCAAGTGATCTATTCTGTAAGGCAAGATAGTCATTCCCTGCATTAATGAGAAATTTGATGTATAAATGTATTTGTCGGCTGGATGACTCGCATAATAATATTATAATGTTGTTGTCATCCTAGGCTTACTAATGTGCGATATCAGTCCTCCATGAGGACATATTGGTATAACTGTCTTTTTTAATGTGTATTGTTTTGAGTTGTATTGTGTGTTTCTTGCTAATGGACATTGAGTCTGGAAATAAATATAAAGGTAACTCTAACCCCGTTGATCCACTTCCTCATATATTATTAACTCTTCTCTCCTACCTCACATCTGCCTTATTTGCACTACTGAATGTAAATTTTTATTACAGTAACAACTGTTTACTTTTGTATCTTGCACTACCATACCTAAATTGGACTATGCTCATTTGCACTGCCGACTGTTGTTTACATTATCAATGTTTACATTAACATTTTGCACCGGACGTCTAATTGTAATATGCAATCACTTCCACTGCACTTTACACCTTGTTTATAGTAATAGTCATCTGTATATATATTATATTGATAGTACATATCACCTGTAAGTTCTGTTTATAGTAATAGCCATCTGTATATTTATTCACTATACACATTCACCTGTAAATTCTGTATATTTATTCACTATACATATTCACCTGTAAATTCTGTTTATATTAATAACCATCTTTCTATATATATTTATACATATACTCAGTACATATCCTTGTCCTGCACTTATTCAACCATTGTATATCCTGCACTTGCTGCTATTGCACTTCTGGTTAGACCTAAACTGCATTTCGTTGCCCTGTACCTGTACTTGTGTAATGACAATAAAGTTGAATCTAATGAATCTAATCTAACATAAAACGGCTATTACATAAATAACAAATGTCTCCGAAATTAATCCTTTGGTGAAGTTTGTGTTGCTTATAGGTATATTCATGTCGTTTTTATGAAATCCTTTTTGATTTTTTTTTTACATTTGGGGTTTATTGTGTTTTTATCTTTTACATTTTTAATGTAGCCAACAGCACATCAGTGATTGATTGCAATAATCTGTTAGATCTGAGACTGTTGCTGTGAAATAATAATAAAATAATAGACAAAAATACATTATACCTAATGTTCAGTTTTTCAAGTACCTCTCTTCTTTGCTTTATTTTAGGTTTAAAACATAATATTACGATTCTTTGAAGAATAAAAGGACAGCAAAAAAAAAAAAAAATAGCCTACTTTTATTTAGCAATAATGTTAAATTGATACAATTTCAATATTTTTAATAATAATCTGCCAGGATTTTGTCAATCAATCCTGTAAAAATATCACAGAAAAACTGTTTCCGTTGACAGTATACAGTGAAGGATCATGTGACACAGAAGACTGTAATGATGCTGAAAATTCAGCTTTGTATTACAGAAATAAGTATATTAAAATAGAAAACCATTATTTTAAATTGTAATAATATTTCACAATATTAACCAGACCCCGCCCCTTCAATTAATAAATAGCCTAAATAAATAAAATCTTATATGAATATGATTCACCTATTTTTTGTCGTGTCCTCATTGTCGTTGTGAAAACCTATTTCTAAGATAAAAGCTTATTTACGATGATCAGTGAATTATGTGTACCAAACAAGCAAAGAAGAATTAAATATAGGGGTGTGCGATATAGACAAAAATTATATCTCGGATTTTATCCATAACGATAATCAAACTATATGTGAATGCACACGGCACAAATAAAAGTAGACAGTTCCGAATGATGTATTACTCTTACCTTTATGAGCAAAAACTATGGCATATTTTAAGCTGTTTCTACTGTAAGAAATAAAAAAGCAAGTGATCGTGCTGCGCCTCCATGTCCTGCAGAGCTTCAGCTTCCACTCTCCGCACAAACTGCTGATATGCGTCGAACAGCGCACATTTATATAGGTTAAACATTTAAACAAGTACCATTGTGATATGCTTGAATTGTTTTATAGATTTTATTTTAGGCTAGTCGTGATGATTTGAGAAGGCTACATTGATCAAACATAGGCTTTTATCATCTTACTGTCTGCCGCTGGCCGCTTTGTCGTTAATGTAAATAAATAAATAAAAAACCTTACATTTAACGAACAAAAAATTCTCCAAACGTTTTTCTAAACATAATTATTTTTTCATTATTTACAAAACTGAACTGTTTTAATAACAGCTGTATAAGCTGTTTTGGGAGAAGGGGAAATATAGAGGCTAATATAGATCTCTTCGATAGTAAGTGTGTATTAACAAACTAATTTATAAATAATTTAAACGTATAGCTACAGGAGATTATCAGCGCTATTTTCTGAGAGATGTTGAACCCTCAGTAAGAGATAAATATTTTACCTTTTATCTTACAGTTGCTCCAAAGGTTAAGGAGACACATTACAGAATTATGTTTAGGATTTACCCTGTTAGTGATTTTATACAGAAAATATTTACATTTTAAGTGGACCCATGTGTTTTGTTTTTTTTATTCTTTTCCTGAAACACTTGATCATCTATTCTTTTACTGAGATGTTACTTCTAAATTCTGGTTTGATATTCATAGTTGGTTATCAGTAAAAATGTAAACAATTCCTCCATTTGTTTTGCAGGATATATTTTCTTTAATGTGATTTAAATTCTCTTTTTTTAAATGTTGTCAACTTTGTTTTATTTTTGGATAAAATATCATATTCATACATGCAAATGGTAAAAAAAAAAAAATAAAAAAAAAAAATGTAAGCCGTCCTTTGTTTCAGAGCTTTAAGTACTTAAAAAAATAAAAATAAAATAAACAGAAAGTCTGAAACTCTTTGCCACTCCAAAATCTTAATTATTTTAATGTATTTTTATTTGATGTCTTTTTGTACAATGGCATACAGAAATTTTAATATAATTTGTACAAATTAGTATTTACAATTTGGAATAAGCTATAGCATACATAAGAAAGGTAAATAGCACTTAATAGCTAACTATACAAAATTGAGGAGGAGTAAAACAATAAAAGAGAAAGAATATGAATAATAAAGCATGAATAAATGTATAGAAAGTGCTGGAAACCCTTGCAGCAGACGCAGACATCACTTTCAGGCAGAATAACTTTGATGTGGCAGACTTAAACGTCACGCAGATGTCACGTTCAGGCAGCAGAACTGTGATGTGGCAGACGCAGACGTCACGTTCAGTGAGACGAGTCCATGTAACAGCGTAATATTAATGGACCCGGCCGAACGCCATACTTTATGGAAGGCCGTTGGGGCCAAAACGTGTGGTACTAACACGTTAACACGTATTTCCGCGTTAACACGCGATTACATGTTAACGCATTCCTAAATGGTAGATGCGCCAGATGACACAATCTTATGAATAATTAAAATAAAACGAAGATGTGCATCAGCACATTAATGTTCATAAAAAGGATTACAAGCTGTTATGACAGGCAGTGTCAACGTGACATCACCCTTTCGTTTTATTTGAATTATTCAGGTTGTTGTGACCCAAGTACTACACTGAGCATACCGTGAGTTTACTTAAAGCAACCATCACGTGCCAGGGACATTGACGGAAGGGCACACGGAAGAGCCAGGGGAAACATAGTCTCATGTTCTGTATTTTAATATTAAAATATATTTAATTTCCTTGTTGATACTACCTTCAATGTATGATTTTACATTTTCACAAATTGTATTATTATATGTCAAATTATATTTCATCTGTCTGATTTCAGTTATTACTAATACAAGCCACTCTTGATTAATTTCTTTGCGTGTATCCTTTGATTATTCACCATATCTATGCACCATATAATGGAGGACACATTCCTTGTCACATGTGGATCAAGGTAGGGGTTGGATGACTTGTTCAATTATTAAGTGAAGATACTTAATAGCTGTTAAATATCTCAATTAGTTGGTAACAAAAACATAACCAAAATATTACTTTTCCTGGGGCATTGGGGTTTAGTAATTATTGATTTATTGCATGTAATTAGTGTATCCAATGTTATCAAGTAATTTTAAGGTATTAGATATATCTTTTTAATGTATTTCGAATTCTACCCAGTGGTGTGTCAGGTACTATAACCATCTGAGAAGGGGTGACAAAATATAGGACATGATAGCAACTGTCACAGTATGGGCCGGACACAAGGTGAGTGATAACACAATGTTTATTGAGACAGAGATGAATGGCAATGATATGGAGTAGAAACGGAGGCTGGCACTGACACACACACTGAACTCTTTTCCAGGGACAAGGAGAGGGATTCTTTGCAGGGTGCATGGATCCGGGGTTTAACGATCTAGGAGGAGGAGAGGAACACAAGGAGCAGAAACAGAAGGTAAGGCTTTTCGAGGTAAATATAATTCGTAAAGGAAATCGTTCTTTGTTTTAGCAGGTTGCTGGGTGAAGAGTCCACGTCTAGCTGACGAGATCGGACGGTGTGTGTGACTGGTGATGGGGTTTTTATCTTCAGTGATGGTGATGAGCGGATGAGGTGCAGGTGGACGTGATTAGTACTCAGGTGAGGTGGAACGTTGTGATTGGTGGAGAGTTGGGTCTGGTCGATCCGTGACAGTACCCCCCTCTCCACGGCCCGCTCCTGAGGGCCGCCCTCGGCATCGTGGTGGTCTACCCCAGCCTCAGGGTGCTGGCCGATCCGGATGTGCCAAGTGAAACTCCTCCAGGAGTGTGGGATCGAGGACATCTTCTCTTTGCACCCATGAGCGTTCTTCAGGGCCGTAGCCTTCCCAGTCTACAAGATATTCAAGCTTACCACCACGGCGCCGAGAGTCCAGAATTTCCTTCACCCTATAGATGGCTCCTTCTTCCACGATGAGAGTATCTTGTATTATATACAAGAAAAGTGTTTCCAGCCATACACAAGTTTTGTTCCTAGATTGAAGTAGACTCGATACACGTGCTTTGATGTTTTAAGTGAAGGAGACAACAGACTCCCTATGTACATTTACATACTTGCATATCATTGCTCGTTTGTTGATTTTCAGGGGTTGAACAGTTATAATTAAAAAATACTTGAATACTAGTTGTGCTGTAACTATTATATGTAGTTGTAGCCTACTTATGCCTGAAAAGACATTAAATTAAAATTCATTAAAAACCACCAGTAGATGGTGCTAAAGCTCAATGCCAGCACAAAATGACGCGTTAACACGCGAATTACGCGTTAACGCGTAAATTGCGTGTTAACGCGTATTTACGTGTTAACGCGTTAATCCCACACAATTTTGGCCCCAACGGCCTTCCATAATACTTCTCCTGCTAGTCTTCGATGTGGCAGATATCATTCGCCAGGCCCGGCGCTACGGGGGGCAAAGGGGGGCATTGCCCCCCCAGAAAGAATTTGTGCCCCCCAGTTTTCTTAACCAACTTTATTTAGATCGGGAATAGATAATTATTTTGAGGAGCATGTGCGCACAGTCTGAGCGCATATGATGCATTTTGATTTGCGCAAATCGATCAGCGTCTGACTTGAAGCAGTGTGTGTCATCAAAGCAGGCCACAGCAAGAGCGATTCGAGCAGTTTCTCTGGCGCTGCTGGCTGCACGAGCTCTGATGACCTCTAATTCACAATTTACCAGACTCACCGTATTTCATGTCGTGCTTTAAAATGGTAACAAACTCTTGTAAAAATTCTAGTTATATTAATGCAATCAGGGCCGCCTGCAGGATTTCTTCCGCACTTATCAGAATTACCTGAGCCCGTCTTCCCCTTCTCCCAAAACAGACTAGCTACTGTTATTAAAATAGTTCCGTTTTGTATGTAATGGAAAAGTGTTTTTTTAAATTTTTTTATAAAGTTAATATAGAAAAACGAATGGAGCATTTTTTGTTCGTTAAATGCATTTTTTAAACAAGGACCAAGCAGCCAGTGGCACCAGTGAGTTAATCATAGCCTGTGTTTGATTAATTTAGCCGTATCAAATCATCACGACTTGCCTAAAATAAAATCTTTAGATATAAAACTGTTCAAGCATATCCCAATGTTAGTTTAAATGTGCGCTGTTAGAGGCATATCCAACAGTTTGTGTGGAGAGTGTAAGATGAAGCGCGCTCTGCAGGACATGGAGGCGCCAGCACTATCACTTGCATTTTTTTTCTTACAGTAGAAACAACTTAAAACAAGCCTACTGTCACGAATCTGGTCTGTACTTCCATTCACTCACCACCAGAGGTCACTCGCTCACCACATGGACTTTCACACCACACATCACAATGGACTCCAATTCCCATCATCCATTACTAATCACAGCTGTCACCAATCACTCATTGCACTAATCACACACACACCTGATCCTACACACACACTGATCACATACCTTATTTAAACCCTGGACTTTCCTTCCGTCACGGCCGAGTATTGTATGCATTATCGCTGCCCTGCAGAGCCCCGTTAGTTTTCCTAGCCTTGCCTTTGTCGGATTGTGTTTTCCCCTGCCTGGACTATCGCTGACGTTTTGGATTAACTCTCCTGTCTCGCCCCTTTGGATACTGTTCGCCGATCGTCGACCCACGCTTGTCTTTGTTTACTCTTTGTCTCGCCCATGTTATACCTATTTGCCACTGTTCGACCCTGCCTGTTATGACCACGTCTCTGCTCAATAAAGGTCTGCATATGGATCCGCATGTCTCATGTCTCGTCAGCCCCGTAACACCTACACCATAATTTGTGTTCATTATGGTAAGAGAAATACATCATTCGGAACTTTAAAGGGTCTACTTTTATTTGTGTGCATTCACAATATCAACAAAACGTTCTACCTTTATAAAACAGCCTAAACAGGAAAACAGAAGATGTGCTTTCTGCTGGTCTTGAACAGGAGCGCTTCACAATGATGAACCGAAACTCAGCGAAACTGACTCACAGATATGATGTCACAGATATCTATAGAAAGCTTTAAATTACCATTTTAAAATGAAATAATTCAAATCGAAAGTAAAAACCCTTTCATTATGTAATCCGTAAAGATGCATTTCTCTCTAAAGTCACCAATGAGGAGATGGCGAGTCATTTTTCTCATCACCGTGACACCGTCTAAAATATAAAAAAATGGAAAGGCCTAAAACAGGCCCAATTATAATTTGCGTTTTATTTTATAATTGTATACAATTAAAAAATAAAACACAAATTAGGCTATAATGGCATATGTAAAACTTTGTCCTTTAATTGTACAGCTGCGTATATTTTCTGATATTTATGTTGCTCTGTCCTGAATACCTTAAAATTTAAAAGATTAGTTTAACTATCTACTTATAGCCTACTATTTTTCATTAGTTTTCTGAATACCGTTAAATTTAAAGGATTTATCATCAAGTGAGAACAACTAAAAAAGCTTTTAGAAATGTTTATCTGTATTTATAATGTAAGTAAACATTTAGCTTTATTTACCAGCATTTTACATTAGGCTATTCATGAATGTAATAATAAAATGTGACTTGGCCTTAAGCCTACCCTTTTTTTTTTTCTTTCTTTTTTGTCAAAAATGCAATTTTATAAAAGTTATTTTTAATTCATGCAGCAAGTCTTTAAAACTTTACTTTAAAAAACTATTAACTTTTTTATGTGTGCGCGCAGGGGCCCCTGTCTGTTTTGTCATTGCGCATAAGAAGTGACGCCCCCCCCATGGGATTGAAATGCCCCCCAGCTATAACATCCTGGCGCCTGACAAAATGATACAGTAAAACAACATGAAAATCATCACAGTGGTACTTAAGGAGATGCTGAACAATAATCTGGTGGAGTTTGCAGAAAACAATTTGATTTTATAATTTTATGAATTTTTAAAATATGTCCATACAGCAATGTAAATAGCATTTGCCATGACTTTACCATTAAATAAGAAGTGCCTGTATAATGTGTTTTTAATCAGCTTATTATTATCCAGACTGGGCTTCAGTTTGATACGTGATCTAAACACTCTTTTATAAAAATAAAATAAAAAAAAAAAAAGATTTGCAAATGTTTGGAAGCTTCGCGGCTATCACTACCACGCAACGCCATGTAGACGCGCAACAAAATTTTCGGCGTAGATGGCATGACCGCGCTTCTCAGAAGAGCAGATGGCGTGACTGCAGTACCGTTTCCATGTAAAATGTTATGTGTATAGGTCTATATGTTAAGTTAATAATTAATTTAACCACCGTTCACCATCATCATGGTGTTTAACAAAATCATTGTTGAAACATTTGGAGTTATGAATAAAAACACTAAAATATATAGCCTAAACAATGAATGACTGTAGACGAATGAAGGTACAAAGCAGAAATCTTTATTCAGATTTCAGAATGAGCACTTTGTCTTTTATGTTGAGGATCTTGTCCGTCTGATGTTCGCTACTGTAATGTATATGAATGTAACTTTTTAATAAGCAGGGGAAATTCCCGACATTCAACAAATAACCGTTTACATGCCTGTGTTGCATTGTAAGAATGTACAGGGATACTTAAGATTTAAAAATGCTGACTTGTTAGGTGATGTTTTCTCATTAAATTCGTACGACTTCCTATTAATTCAGTGGAATGTATGGGAGTAGTGGGGAATACCAATATGGCGGCACGGCGGCTTCACTTTCATGACGTCATGAGCATCAGTTCTCTATTATAGATCAGTGGCGCCCACTTCCGGCGGAACCCTTGCAATGGGCTGAACTGGAACGTCCCTTGAATCCGTTATGGAGTTGGTTTATTGTTTGGCAGTTTTCCTCTTATGAATTGTTTGGTGCAGCATTCTATATGTATAGGTATGCTTTCCTTGGGTTGTTATAAATGTTAAAAAAAAACAAAAAAAAACAAACATTTATTTTAGAGTTGTTTGGGGTGGGGATAAATTAAACGCGATCTGCGATGACATCACAATCATGTTGCATTGTGGTCTGTGGAGAGGCCTGAAGTGTGCATTTGAAGCAGACTCGATCCCTCGGTCAGAATTGTGCAGTAGTAACCTAATAATGGTTTAGTTTGTGCTTCAGATCAGTTCTCAAAGACTGTAGAGCAATCGTATGCAATCATGTCAAAGTACAAGTACAGATGGTGAGTATTATTTCTAGGCACTGGACAAGAGAATTCAAACAATCACGCTCACTGGTACATGACTAACCACTTTTATTCACAGTATAATCTCACATTTCCTTTTTCAGCAGAGGCAGTTCAGGAACACAACCTACACAGCGGAGACATATCAAAATGAGACAGAATGACATTAACTGACACATTACAGCTGTTTAAAAAAGCAAAAAGAAACGAAGCAAAATCAGAGAAAAACATCCCTGACTATCATGGCTGGAATGGACACAGATCCACTTTTGTGCTGAAATACTCAAGCGCATAGACAGAACACACACACACACACACACACTCTGTAATGTCACATTATGACCAGAGATACTCAGCAAACAAATACAGCAGATATAATTCACATGACAACACACTGTTGACAGCACAGCACACGACAGCTTCGGTTGGTCTCCACAGGGTGGTTTGTTGTTTTGCAAGAGGTTCTTCTCTCCTGAGTGTATCTATATCTGTATGAGAGCATTCGCTTCATGCTGGACAAAACACACTGACACACTGCTGATCTTTAATCATATTACAGGCTTATGCGACCATCTATAAAATCACTAATGTCATGTCTGATCACTGACGAGTTTGGCTTGGGAAAATCACCGTGTCTGTTCACACGTCACTAAAGCTCAGCCTCAGCACAGCCTGACCGGCAGACCAGCTCATACTGATGTGACCGTGTGAGGCTGACGGCAGATCAACGCTCATCCCATTCATGGACCTCTACGCCACGAGCAGCACTGAAACTGTTCAAAGAAGGCTTTGGATTAAAGCATCTGCAAAATACAGCACTAACTCTCCACATCTACAGTATGTTGTCTTCTGACAGAATTGTATTTTACATTATTCACACACAAGTATATCACATAAATATATCAATTTATATGTTGACGGTCCCTTTCTCAGAGAGTCTGCCGAGTTCAGAGTCATTAGGGCTTCTGATCATTTAAGTCAGAATAATCTCGAGAACATAACCATGAAAAACTTCAAAACACTGCCATAAAAACAAATATTTATATGAAATTGGATCCAAATCAGAGGTCCGCATTAGACACTGCAGTAATGCATTCAAATCTTCTGGAGGACTAGGGATGATTTATTGCTGACTGTCATCAGAAAGTTCAATGTTCAATTCGCACATGTCGGTCCGGCTCAGATTTGGTCTGAGAGAGACGGTCAGATCGCTGTCAGGCCAGCTGTCGCTTCGGGTTTTAAGAGATTAGTTCAGCCAACAATGGAAACCATCATTATTTACTCTGTGTCATTTCAGTCCTGTGTGACTTCTTTGTCTCTTTCCTTTCCAGAAAGCACCATTAAAGCATTCTATATGACCAGCGCACTATTTAGAGTCAGACAGCAGCCTTGTGTAAGAAACACAGCCATTAAAGCCATTACGCACTGATCACGTTCCCTTTTGCCAGGTCATGCTTTCAACTCTCCCCAAAATTGATGAAATTTTCTGGCATTCTATATTTTCACTGTTATACAGTAGGGGTGGTATAACATTTATGACCATCATTAAACAGCATATCAATCAAAACCACCTGAAGTTAACTCCGTACTGAATGTGATCTGGATGTAGTCATTGACTAAACGCCATTTTCTCAGCTTTTTAATCAAAATGTTGCTTTTTTTTCTTAAACATACCCACATTTGAGTGTCGTATAAAAAAAACAGGAATGCAGGAAGGTAGAATAAAATTTGTTTGTTTGTTAAAAGCAGACTCTGCTCTTTCTTTTGATCTACTGCATGTTCAGATATTCATGCAACTAAATATTCTGGGGGCCATGAGAATTTTGTGACAATGATAATAAATGCTGGCGGTGGCTGGCAACGTGGCTGAAAAGAGTTAAATGAATCACGCGGGGCCGTGTGAAATGGGAAGAGAGCATTTGCTGTGACTTGAGCTGCAGTAGAGAGCGTTTCAGTGATTAACTGCTTACATTTCACTTTGTTCTTTTACAAACTGACTGTAGAAAGGCAAGTAAAAGTAATATTGACTGGTGTGAAGTTGGTACGGTGTTCACTGGGTGGCAGTATGAATCACCGTCCACCTTCCTGGCTTGGACCACTTTTGTTTCATGAGAAAAATACAGAGTTGAAATGACATGAGTAAGTAATGACAGTTCCCGTCTTTGGGGTAAAATTCTTCTGTCAAGAAGTGACAGTCCACCTGAACGTAGAGCGCCGTGGACGAGGCAGCCGGTTCTAGACCTGTGAGATGATCTGCATGTTGAAGCTGGGCGATCGGCTCTGTTTTCCAGGAGAAAGCAGCTCCGTCTCCTCCGGCAGACGCTGCTCCTGCAGGCTGAGGATGGAGCATCTGCGAGCCTCGGCGCCGGAGCCCAGCCCCGGCCTGCAGTCCAGAGAGGTGCTGGAGGTCCTGCGAGCGGACAGGCGGCTCTTCCTCCCGCGCACGCCTCTGGGCTGGCTGCTGCTGGACGCGCCGGAAGAGAAGCCCTCATCCGCATCGTTCAGGCCGGAGGACTCCTCCTCCCCGCTCAGCCGGTCTGCATCTACCACAGAGAAACCATACAGGACAGAATGATTTCAAGGGACGGATGAAATGAGATCGTATTGCTTTCTGAAAGCCCTTCGTCTCCGTATGTTACAAGAGTGTCATGAAAACCATTCAACATTGCAGTCAGCATTGGGATCGAGTAACAACACGTTCTCACTCCCAACTCCACACATAGCCTATTGACGCTGGGTCAGGAGGTATCCTTTTAGCGTCACTTTTCATCGTGCAGGGTCCTCCATTGTTTTCAGTTAATTAATGGTTTTAATTTAATGGTTTGCATGCATTTGTAAAAAATAGAAATCATTTTATTTAAATGTATACTTTTAATTGGAGCACCTAACCACACCCTACCCTAAACCCACCCACTTCTGAACAATATAAAACACGTAACAGGCAAATATAAGTGCAGTCACATGTATGTATAAAACCCTTACAATCAAGTCCTGTTGCATTCCAAGTCTTTGGGATTACGGTTTAGGTTTAGGGGCAGGGGTTGGGTTACGTGCTCATAAATGTGGAAATAGTGTAATGTAAATAAAACTGTTGTGACTATTTACATTGGAAAATCACACCTCAACATATATGCAATAATGGCAATATTATTACCCAATATATAATTTAATGATGGCGATAAAACTCCCTGTGCCTTTCACGTCGGCATACTGACGCCAAGGGGTTTTTACTCAAAGCAATGGAGGACCCTGCACGATGAAAAATGACGCTAAAGTGTCCTGACCAAGTGTCGATATGTGACGAGTTGGGAGTGAGACTGTGTTGGAATTAACAGAAGAGCAAGACTCTCTACAGAATGATGTGATTCATGAGATCTGGTCTGAGATGAGAACAATCTGACATATCAGTCTCAAAGCAGACTATGATGCACTTGAAAATAAGATCAGATCTGTGCGTTTGTGTTATTTCCTTGGCCTTGTATTAAATAGCTTTGACCACATCAGCTCGTTACTGAAGAGCCATTAAATCACTGAGTAGAAGGCACTTACACATTCAATACGGAGTAATCCGATTACACTTTCAGCAATCAATGAGAGAGTAGTTCTCTCATCTTCAGCTACCCTGTTTAAATATATCCCAAAAAACTACGCAAATTCTGTCTGGTCCAAACAGGAATAATGGACTGAAGCAAGTAACAAGATACTGAACAGATGATAGGTTTAACTGTCAGCCAATCTGCATGTCCTCATTCATCACAATTACATTTTAATAAGTTATATACAGTGCAAGCATAATTATTAGGTAAGTTGATATTCTGACCATATTTTTTCCAAGCACATTTTACCAATTCCAAACCACATCAGTCTTAATAGCTACTATTAATTTTGAATTTAATCATTTAAAAGTAAGTTTTGGGAGCTCATTTTTCCTCCTATCCTGAAAAGTCAGTCTTGCAGAGATTGACTAAAAATTAATTCTCAAAACTTACTACCAGATCCTGGAAGATAAATTCTTGAAGCAGTGGTACAAAAGGGATGCGAGGCTGGTCCTTCAAGAGTCACTCTCAACTTATCTGTCCATAAAGCCTTTAAAAATTTTTTTTTTTAAAAATCAATCTTCACGTACAGTATTTCACAAAACTTCAGCATGTTATTCTTATTAAGTAAGGGTCATTTTTTTGGATTTTTTACCCAAGCAAAAAAGTCTCTGAGAACCTGACACATTGCACTTCTGGAGACATCAGGAAGGTTGCAGTTCTGGAAAATGATGGTGCTGGAGACTAAAGGTTTCCTGATGGTTTCACACCTAATTCTTCACCTTAATTCTTAATTCTTTTGCAGTTAACGTGTCTTTTCTTCTCCACCTGTTTTTTTCTGACCGGGCTGACCCAATGAGCATTTTGCTGTCCAATGATCATGCCTTACCTTTGCAAATTCTAGTATTGCATTAGTATTGCATCCTTCTCATGGGCATTTAATAATTTTTGACTTTCAGTCCGAGTTAAATCACTTTTTTGGCTCATTTTATCTGTAAAAGAAAACCTAATTATGCACGCCTGAATATAAGGAGTTTTTCACTTCCAGCCTTCATGGACAATTATACATCACTTATAAATGATTACATTCAAAATGAATAGTAGTTATAAAGATTGATGTGGTTTGCAATTGGTAAAATGTGCTTGAAAAAAAAAATCATCAGAATATAGAATCAAAATATGACCTGATTTTAATTAAATTAAAACTTTCAGTGTTTTTTCCATAAAGGTTGTTTGATCGTTCCGGTGCAACTTCACACAATCAACAAGGTGCGTGGAAAAAAAAAAACTGTCAGATTGGGACAATACCAGCAACACTTGTAACCTCAAGGGGTCAGAACGAACAAAGAATGTAATTAAAAAAGGAATTTTATTTTGCTAACGCGTTTCAGCACACAGGCCTTCATCAGGCTACGAGGTTGCAGGTGTACATGGGATCCTTTAAATACAAACAAGGGCAAAATTCAAACTTGCAAACAACCAATAAAAAATTAGGATAAAAATCATCCACCCATCACTAAATTCATCAAATAAATAGCCAAATATTTTTAAGAGATAAATATACAGGTATGTTAACAAACACACGTGTAGTTTTAATAAACATACAGTGCACAACTCCATTCAAGACATTTATGCAAAAATATTTTTTATATTTCCAATTTTTTCATTGGTTATTTCCATGTACACCTGCAACCTCTTGGCCCTGATGAAGGCCTGTGTGCTGAAACGCGTTGGCAAAATAAAATTCCTCCCTCAGTGCTTTTTCCAAAATGATTTATGCTTTTTCTGAGAAAATGGAGCATTTGTGCTTGATGTTCTGTTCAACACTGGCATGCCGTGATTCCCATTTACAAACAACTCTTTGATCTGAAAACTAGTAGAAACAGACCTGAGTGATGCCACAATGTACTCAGTTAAAGTCCAAATATATGAACAAGTCAAATGAACAAAACAGAGACGATGAAGAAATCCATGTTCTTGACAATCACACAGAGCTTTCATACACACACATACACACACACACTTTGCTAAAGAGTCGTTCAGGCATTTGAGCTGCTGAAGGGAGGATGGAGGACATGCACACACGATTACACCCACAAACACTTCCTCATCAGCAAACTGCCATGCAACATCAGACACATGATGTTTGCGTGGGGTATTCAAAAAGCGCTTCAGGGTGCGAAGGGCACATATCACACAGGTGATGAATCCTGCTGTGGGTTTGTGGGAAAGATACCCGCGTGCTGCTTTTGTTTTGTGGTGTAATGCATTTCACATATGTGTCACCAAATGGATCATGTGACGTATTAGAGGATCCCTTACTACTGTTTTCACAGTGACCAAAGCCAGTTTTTTTCTGATCAGAATGTGTTTCTGTTACTCTAAAGGTGAGGAGTTTTACAGGAAATGGAAATTCTTAGCATTCATTTATTAGTTTTACTTAATTCCTGTTTTTGTTGCATGAACTGTTCAAACATTAGGAAAATAAAACAAATGTGTTTGAATGTAAGAAGCCAAAGCCATGCACTTCTGTATGCAGATCACATGATTCAAATAATCTGGATGCCACTGTCAGAGAGGATGAGTATGATCAATCAAACTGAACGGTTCTGTAAACCCTGTGTAACTTGTTTTTCATTTGTGTGTGTATTTTTCTGCTGGTGGAATTGTGACTGCCGGTGTCTTCCAGAAGCACTAAAGAAACTTTGAGACAGTGACAGATCTTCTTGGATGGGACGCCGATGGTTAGCGTCCACCAGAGGCACCTGAAGTCAGATAAATGTAGTTCCCCTTCAGGAACTCGAGCTGCGTTGAAATGCTATAGGAACGTATTCAGCATGACTGTGCCCTGAATCACGTGTGTAATCAGTCCAATGGATGGGCGAGACAGCTTCTGTCATTCAGTACGATCTCTATGTGTGTGTGTGTATGTGTCTTATTTACTGTTGTTTGTCACGTTGCGATCATGTCAAAGGCATAAGACAAAAGAAAACATAAGGGCGAGAGCAAGCAGCAATTTAGACTGTTCTCCTCCCTGCCCGTACGCACAGTCTATGTGTTGTTTGCTTGGGAGCGGAACACACAGAGGAGGTTGATGTCGAAAGCGTCGATGAGACTATGGACTTACCACCCCAGTCCGCCCAATATGAGGAGATGGTGGAAATGATAACTAGTGCTGTGGCTAAATTAAATCTCGACTGGCCCGCCAAGGAGCAGGCTGAGCCATCAAAAAGCAAGTTAGACGAGTGCTTTTTGCGGTCAAAGTTGCTGCCTCCACGCTGGCGTCTGCTGCCTTCCACACCGAGGTGTCGAGATTGTAGGCTCCACCATTCTCGGCCCGTTTCTTCAGTCCCTCGCTCGTCATTTATTCCAATGTTGTAGAACTGAATGAGCACGCATACAGGACGATGCCTTGGGTTGAACAGCTTACTCGCGGGTTATCTGTCTCCTGGTGTGGCATAGTCCCTGAAGGCCCCGGCATTGCCCTCCAAGCCGCTTCGTACAAGCTCCCCCGCAGAGGTACAAGTCTTCCAAGCTGAAGGCGGATATGAGGACCGTTCTTTTGGCGAAGAAGACTTCGACCAAGAAGCCCTGATGTTTGAAGCTCAGGGCTTCTGAGGGCAGGCCCCTCTGGGAAACAGTGGTGTACACCTTATCATACGGTGCCCATCTCTCCTCAGTGCCCTCAGGAGATCGGTCTGTCAACCCTGCTACCCCCGGTGCTTCAGGGCACAGTGGTCTCCAGCGAGAGCATCTCTCAGCATCCGCCCGGAAACGTGAAACAGATATGGAGGGGAGTTCTGGAGAGAGTGCGCCGGGACGGGGTCTGTCTTCTGCTGGTGGCCCCGCTCTGGCCGGGCTGAGTATTGTTCTTGGACCTGGTGTCCCTTCTCGACGGCTCTCCATGGGAGATTCCTGTCAGGAGGGATCTCCTCTCTCAGGTGGAGGGCACCATCTTTCACCCCCACCCGGAGCTGTGGAAACTGTGGGTGTGGCCACTGAGTGGACACAACTCATAACTTCCGGTCTCTCAACTGAGGTTGTTGAGACCATCCTCCAGTCCAGAGTTCCCTCACCGAGAAACCTGTACACCCAAGTGGAACCTGTTCACTTCTTGGTGCGGCGACCACCAGCTCGACCCGGTTACCTGCCGGTTGGTTCAGTGCTGGAGTTCTTGCAGGCCCAATTCTGCCCTCCTCCCTTCCGGGACCCAGACCAGCAGAAACTTAATTGTATATGTCCACAGAGCTGCCCTGTGGAGGAAGTCTGACCAATTGTTTGTATGCTATGGTCCTTCCAAAGGGGTCTTCCTGCTACTAAGCAGACCCTCAGTCGGTGGATCATGGATGCCATCTCTATGTCTTACGAGTCCTCTGGTCTTCCCTCTCCCTTGGGGGTCAAGGCTCACTCCACACGAAGTGTGACGGCCTCCAATGCCTTCATGTCAGGTGTCCCCGTGCTGGACATTTGTAACGCTGCGGGCTGGTCCAGGCCACTCACTTTCGTGAGGTTCTATGACCTTGATGTCCGTGCCACTCCTGGCTGCTCTGTTCTCTCGCCTTAGCTGTGCTCTTCCACGTTAGGCAGGGATTTGCATTCTCATAGCTTTTCGATGCAGCTTGAGTTCTTGAAGGGGAATGTCCCTATGTTACATATGTAACCATGGTTCCCTGAGAGAACGAGATGCAGCGTCTCATTGCCATACTTATGGCATCCCTGCGAGTGCTTCCTTCTTTTTACCAGAAGATGCCGCTGTCTCCACCGCACGTGCTTTTAAAGGGGTCATTGGATGCCCATTTTTCAAGTTGATTCTTTAGGGTCTTAATGAAAAGTTTCTAACATACTTTGGTTAAGATTTCTCAATGGTAGTGTAAAAAACACCCTTTTTGCCTTGTCAAAATCAGCTCTGTTCGTAGCAGGCCGTTTCCTTGCATGTTGCTTTAAATGCTAATGAGCTCTCCCCGCCCCTCTCTTCCGTGGGGCGATGAGCAGACTGTAAACTTTAGCCGCGAAACTTGCTGACTTGCACATTATTAGGAAAGGCAATTTGCAAAGATTCATAAAAAACCCTTATACTCCCTTCTTCTGTAGATGAAGCTAGATCACGAATAATTCACACGAAAATAGACGCATTTAGGCAGATAGGGGATTGACGCATTCCCTTCAAAAAATGAAAGTAACGTTAATCCTCTGCGTCTTCATCGGCTCAGATGTCAGGAGTAAATGATGACTGCTATTTTCATTATTACATCCAACAGCAAAACACCTCAAACATAATAGTGGACAGCTCACAGCTCACTCAGGGAGGGTCTATGGAAAGACGGCCTTGTCAATCAACTATTGTGGGAGCGTCCTGTGCAGAACTACGTCATTCTGCCAGAAATCTCAGAACAGCCTGATATGAGAAAGGGGATTTTAAAATAGGGATTAAAAAAAAAAAAAAACATTGGGTGTATTTTTATCATTATAGGGTGGATGTGTACACACACTTCCAACACACATTTATGTTCAAACAACACATAAAGTGAATTTTGCATCCGATGACCCCTTTAAGCTTCCTGGTCGCTACGTCATCCCGTCCGTGACGTCTAGCCCATCCATTGGACTGATTGCACACATGATTCAGAGTGCTGTCACGCTGAATGCGTTCCCATAGTGTTTAGACACAGCGTCTCGTTCCCTCAGGGAACCATGGTTACATACGTAACCTAGGGATGTTTTCCAAGACACAGAATAATCAGACACATTGCACATGCTCAGTCGGTGAGAACAGTCGATGGCAAGAGGAAATGACCAGTTCAGGGATAAGACAGCTGACCATGCAGGTGAGCGAGACGGGCTGTGAGGACCTCGATTGTTGAAGAGCCTCTTACAAACACAGAGTGAAATCAAGACACTGACATAAACTGTGCATCAATTCACTGCACAGATTTCTGCTTCTATTGCAATCACTGAAATGCTTCTCAATAAAATAGCTAATAGCCAAACAACATCTCAAACAACCATAACAAATGTCTCATTCAGCTTTGCCTTTGTCATCACTATCTGCTCTCCTGTTTGAATAAGACATGTCTTTTTTTTTTTTTTTCCCCTCAAAGCTTATTTTAGGAATTTATTTTAAAGCAAATTAAGTAATACAATTATAATTAAAAGGCTTAGTATGAATACTTTTACAAGAGGATTGCTAAATTACAATGTTGTGGGGCCGCAGTAAATCATTTGGTTCGTAAATGTCCCCCATGACACGAGCCCCAAGCCCAATATGTGCTGCGGGAAACCTGGACTTTTTCTATGTGTTTTGTTCTGGTGGTGTATTGTTCCTGTTTTTCCTTGGTTACTGATTATGTTCACCTGTGTCTAGTTTAGCAGTTTAGTTCTTGCTGTTCCAGTATCATCATCTTGTGCTTGTTTTGTTGAATAAAAGCCTGTCAGACATGTGCCTCAACTACTCTCTTTGCTTGCATAACATTAGTAGCATTTGAGTTTTCTCCCTTCCTAATGCCGTTTGAAGACATTAATGCTGCTGAATACATGAATATAATATGAATATAAGTACAATCAGTTATGTCTTAATGGGCTGTTGACAGACAGGATAAGATATCTAATGTCAAAACAGATCTGGGCTTTAATGTGAACGAGCCTGCAGACTGAGCCGCTGTAGTCGATCCACTTATTTTTACTGTAATGGCAACTGCGGCAGATTTTAACCCTGAATGTGCAAGGCTTCCGGTTAGAGGTCGACCGATTCATCGGTTTTGCAGATTAATCGTCACCGATAGTTGATTGCCACAACTATCGGTTATCGGCAAAAATCCATGCCGATAGTTTTCTGGTTTGCAACCGTTGCTGGAGTGGCTGAGAAGGGTCCAGTACAAGAAATTATACAGGACTGGAATTATACAGTACAAGAGCAGCCTCTAGAGGCGGAAATCACTGACAGCACGTGTTATTTATTTTGACACGTGACACTGCGCGCTGCACAGAGCGGGAAACTCCAGACGCGCATTTAAATACAGCCGACAGAAAAGCCTGCCGCGGAAACAGAGCGACATTCACATAGTTTTCTATTAAATCACATTATATTTGTCCCAAATCGTTGTGAATGTACATAATGACTTCATCCTAGGCCATAAATTATGTATTGTGCATTTTTCAGCAAAACGTTTCTCTTTCTGTGGCTCTAATAAAGTCTGTATGCTTCCTGTAGAGAGCTGTAATACAGATCGTGCGTTTTTTTTTTTTTTTTTTAAACACCGAACTTCAAACTCATTTATGCCACATTGTTCATTCTTGAAGCAAACTTATGTCCATTTGGTTATTAAATAAATTGTTTTAGACCGCCACTTGATTTGAACGCAAAGCGTCTGGTGTGTGTGTGTGTGATACCTCTGAGTTCTCCTAGACGCAGCGCTGCGCTTTAGTGTGAGACTAACTTTTTTTTTTTTTTTTCTTGATTAGATAATTATCAAGTGTTAAAAAATAAAGTGTGTGAGTACACATACAATATCCATATGTATGTAATTTTAATGCTATGGCCTTGTGTAGGTATTTAAAGATGGCCATCTTTAAGCATGACTGTTGAAATTAAATCCATTCGTAGCATTAATGAAAACTGTAGAAGTATTGTTCCTTGTTAGAGTGTTCATTTCAACATTCACCATTAGCTACTAATAGGCTACATTTTTAAATTTTAAAGTTTCTTCTTTTAACATTAGCAGACTATGAAATAACTTTAATGATCAATATAGTAAATAATATTAATTTTTGTATTCATTTACAAAGTATGGTTCAGTACTGTTGCTGCTTTTTTTTAAAATAGTAAAGCACTAGCTCTCTTTCAGTATCCATTTTGAAAACTATCGGTTGATTAATCGGTATCGGCCAGTGTAGTCCAACCTAGCTATCGGTATCGGTAAAATCCACTATCGGTCGACCTCTACTTCCAGTGTCATCCGGTTCCAGTTATTTTAGCTGAACGAAAACCTATCTTGCAAACTGTTATTGAAGATCATATTTATCATATTGCTTGTATTACCCTTATTTGTAAGGAGCTAAATGATTAAATGTAACTGAATATTCTTTTAGTCTATTATTGTAATCATAAACATACTGGTTTGTAACAAAAAGTCGCTTTGGACAACTTTGACACTGAAAGCACTTTTTGTTTATTGCTTGTAATGTGAAAATTACTTGCATGCACCTACTTTATTATTCATTTGCAAATATTAAAAGAAGAATATTTAAAGTAGGTAAACTGTCAAAAATGAATTTGCAAAAGCTCTTATTTTTTATCTTTGGCATTGAAATTGTTATGGAGAATTGCCACATTAGTAATTACAATTGTCGGTATTATTGTACTATTTACACCTCTAGAAATAGTGTCTCATCAACTGCTGAAATCATCTCCTGTCTATCACTGAAACTGGCTCTTGCATAATTTATTATCAGAGGACTGATAATTAGTGCATAACACTATGGAAAGGAATGCAAGAATTTCATGTCTGCATAAAAGGGATTTAAGTAGTGACCCAGAAACCTTTTCACAAGCGTGTATGAGATGAACTGAGGTTTCAGCTACAGTAGTGGAAATTTACTTTCAGTAATGTAAGTCAACAGAAGCAGTTTTGTAAGAAGCTTTTCGACAATGAGAATGAATGACTTTCACTGGTGTTTATGTCAGGATTCTCAGTAACGTCCTCGCGATTCACTCGTGTGCGTCATACCAGGGTCAGCATGACTCGCAGGGGTTTTGGAGAGGTGCATTCCGGGAAAGCTGAGGTACCCTGAAGGAAGCGAGGCCATTGGGTGAGTCTAAGGGGAAAAGCCCGCCTCCATGATCTGACTCCACCCCCCTGCCTACCCTCATGTGTGACTGTGAGAGAGCCCCTCCCTCCTGGCTCGTGATTGGCCGCTGGGTCCTGTGGAGCGTGTCGGCCGGGGAGGATGGTGAGGCTGAACTCGGCATCACTTGAGAAGTCAAAACAATCTGGGATGTAACACAACAAGGGCTTCTTAGTGTCTCGGTGAACAGCATGAGTAGAGTGCGCTGTGAAGCACCCAAAACACAAAGACAGTGAAAGAATAGACACAAGAACATCACTGGCACATGCTCCGTCACACACAACAACATGTGGTCTGGACAGATGATGGAAGCTTAGATAGTCTATCAGATCACATGCTAGAACAACACGCTTTGAGCTTTTATTGGCCCATCTGACTTTGTATGCCTGACGGTAAAACTTTCAAACCAAAAGATTTTTATACTATTTTGATGCTGTGTCAGGGTGAGTGAAGAAGGGCACAGTGGTTGCAGTTGCTTCTTATAGACATAATAAACTTAAAAACCATCCAAATGTGGAATAAAGTGTCCATATTGTCCTCTCGAAAACATGAACTCAAAAGTTTCCCCTGGTCCAAAAAGTTTAAGTGGTGTCTATTGGCAGTCTATTGGTGGTTTCTGCGAAGGCAGGCATCACTAATACTATTGCTCAAACTTTGTATTGTCAGATCACTAACTTTAATAAACTTTGGAATGTGTCTGAGTCCATGCACAATGCTTATTTCACATGTGAAGAGGGTGTCTACATTTACAGTGCTGTGAAGCGTACACCGCATGAAAAGCAGTTTTTAAATCATATTAGGTATAGATCTTCGATTGGCATGGAATGTATATTTTGTAATGATTTGAGCTTAAAAAAAAAAAAGTGTCACAATTCACAATTATAGACAAACACAATCTGACTCACTTACATTAAATGATAAGAAAAATGTAAGTGAACCTCTGTGTTCTGACTTCTGAAAACTCAGTCCTGCAGAGTTTCACTCAAACCCTAATCAAACACACCCGAACAAGCTCATCAATGTCTCCAGCATTACTAGAAGGCTTCAGGCAGGTGAGTTTGATCAGGGTTGGAGACCCTCCAGAACTAAGTTTGCCCATCCCTGCCCTACAACTTCTCCAAAAGCTAACTGGAGTCAATGACGTAGATGAGATATGGGAAGCATGGGGCACGGGTGCCCTGCCCTTTGAATAAAGGCACGCATAGCCATGTTTACTGACAAATCTGATCTTCTCAAGCAAGATTGGTTAGTGTGAACCACACATTGATCCATTTCACAGAATCCACAGTAAGATACTGTCTCCAAATGTGGAAACTCCTGGACAGTCACTGGTTTCCCTGTGAGCGGGCATCCTGCAAACTCTAAGAACACAACGGGCAACTCTGAAAGAGGTGAGGACAAACCCAAGGATCAAAAGGATCAAAGGCCTCCAGAAAACTCTTCAAACCGTGTACATCTTTGTAAATGTGTCTACCTTCAGAAAAACACTAAAGACGAATTGTCGTCAAAAGGATCAATGAATTTAGAAGTGTATTAAGACCATTTACAGGAGAAAGTCAGCACAACAGTTCATGACTTTAAGCTTTAGAAAGGTTGGTTGAAGGATGAATCATGACCTTAAACCCAGAAGGAAGCCTGTGCTGTCGAGAGAACCCAGAAATACTGAAACAGATTTGTGGGAACCAGTGGCGCAAGTTTGTCTTAAAAAGTGGTGGGGACGGAAGGGGACGGGACGAGGTTACATCTGCTTTAAATATTACATACAAAAAATTATACAACTAAAAACATTATTATCTATAAATGATTAAACTTATTGTAAAACTAAATATACTATTCAAGTGCTTTTATGACAGATGATAAGTAACCAGCACATGAAATGGTAATGATAGTCCTGGCCACCATATGTATGTACTTTACAAGTTAATTGGTATGGTACATCGTCAGACTTAAGCGTCAGTTCTTACTCATTTGTGCACATTTTACAGTCATTGTGTTCAAGACTGGATGCGTAATGTACAGTATAGTAGCCACACAACACCAGCAGCAGTACAGTAGGTGACGAACAGTCCGGCAGTGTATGTATGTTTGTAAGCCATCTTCTGAATCATGTGCGTATCATTAATCAATATTCAGATAAAAATATTTCTTTTGCGCTCAGACTCTGATTTCTGCAGTATAACACAATTTAAGGAAGAATTTTCACAGCCAAGCAATCCTGGTTTTATGGAGGCGCTAGAGGAAGCATCCTCAGTTGAAACTGTAATAACATATTGGCCAAACAGATTTGGCAAACGAGCAGTGCACATTTGTGTTTGCGCTATGAAAGGTTTCTATTTCCAACGTGTTTTGCCTTAAGGAACGTAACTAAATCACAGACATATGTTTAATTTCAGAAATGCAATGGAAAATCAGAGGCATTAAAGGGTTAGTTCACCCAAAAATGAAAATTACACCATGTTTTACACTTAGGTGTATATGACTTTCTTCTTTCAGACGAATCCAGTCGGAGTTACATTAAAAAATGGTCCTGACTATTCAAGCATTAGAATGGGTGTAAGTGAGTGTTTTTGTTCAACAGTCCAAAAGTAGTAAAATAAAGGGCATCCATCCATATTAAAACGTGCCTCACACGGCTCCGGGGGGTGAATATCGGCCTCCTGAAGCAAATCCATGTGTCTTTGTAAAAAAAAACAAAAAAAATCCATATTTAAAACGATATAAACAGTTTTGTGTAACTTCCCTTGACTGTTGTACGCGCGTTCACGAGAGACTGCTCCTCCGGAGGATGACGTAGGACGCAGCGCATGCGCGTGTGAGTCTCCCGAAAACCAACGTTTGTTTACATGAGCAAAGGAAGCAAAGTTTCCTTACTTTAGCAAAGGAAAACCAGTCTCCACTTGGCTTATATCGAAATCCTCTGACATTTTTCTTTACAAATCCTTGTTTTGTGCTTCTAATTCGTGACCGGCATTTTGTCGTGCTTCCGCATTTGTCATGAATCACAGTGCAAGGCACGTTTTATTACGGATGCACGCGCTTTATTTTACTACTTTTGGACTGTTGAACAAAAACACCCACTTACTCCCATTCTAATGCTTGGAATAGCTAGGACAATGATTTAATACAACTCCGATTGGATTCGTCTGAAAGAAGAAAGTCATATACACCTAGGATACCTTGAGGATGAGTAAAACATGGGCTTATTTTAATTTTATTGTGAACTAACCCTTTAAAATTAAGAGTCCACTCACTGCTCAAAATGCCATTGATTTTGCCCAGTGCTGAGTTCTGTGAATCCTCTTGTTATAACAAACTAAGTGTAAACATGAGCTGTGCTTGTGATTGTCGGTGGCTGTCTTGAAAGCTTCGGAAAACGGCTCATAAAAAGGACGAGTATGTGAATGGTTTTTACCAGTTGGAATCTAAAATACGGTAATATCGTGTGAAAATTTCACATGAAATTCTGTCAGAAAGGGGGAGATGTAGGGTTGAAAAATACAACACTATATTTCTGGTCATTTTAATATGTAATTAATCACAAAACTCTCACAAAAATTAAGTATCTTGGGGATGATCGAGGGGCACAAGGAAAATCTTGACCCGGTCCTGCGGCGGGGGGTGATGCAGCACCCCTAGTTCAAGCGGCTATGAAAGTTTCCGTATTGATACGCCCACATATACAAAAGTACAAAACTTTTCATGGGGTGTACTTAAGATCTAAAAGCACTGTCAGTCTTCCAAGCACAAGTGTTCAAAACAAGTCGGAAACATGTTGGAAAATTTTAAATGTGACAAAAAAAAAAAAAAAAAAAAAAAAACTTACAGGGTTAGTTGACCCCAAAATGAAAATTCTGACATTACTCACCCTCATGTCGTTCCGAACCCGTAAGACCTTCATCATCTTCAGAACACAAATTAAGATATTTTCGATGGAATCCGAGAGCTCTCTGACCCTCCATAGACAGCAACACCACTGAAATGTTCCCAGACATAGCAAGGACATCGGTAAAACAGCCCATGTGACATCAGTGGCTCAACTTCAATTTTGCGAAGCTACGAGAATACTTCTTGTGTGCAAAGACAACAAAAATAATGACTTTATTCAACAATTCTTCTCCCCGCCATTTTGGATTCATGCTGTCCGTGGAGGGTCAGAGAGCTCTCGGATTCCATCAGAAATATCTTAATTTGTGTTCTGAAGATGAACGAAGGTCTTACGGGTTTGGAACGACATGAGGGTGAGTAATTAATGACAGAATTTTCATTTTGGGGTCAACTAATCCTTTAATTATGACTATGCTTGACACAAAATACCTCCATAATTTAAGTGGACCTCAGGAAAAACTACATATCAGATATGTATGATGATGACACTTTATGGCCTAATGCAGGGCTGTCCAGTACTGATCCTGAAGTTCTGCAGAGTCCAGCTAGTGAGTCTGAAGAGCTTGATTCGCTGCTTCAGGTGTGCTTGATTAGGGTTGGAGCTGAACTCTGCAGAGGAACAGGTTTGGACACCTGGTCTAATGGCATGAAGGACAAAGGTGCAGCAGTGATCCAGGAGTCGTCGTCCAGTGTTTGTGAGGTCTGCTGGAGCTAGTGTGTGCGATGCGTTCACCTCACCCTCTCTCTTCCAGCGCAGTCTGCGGATGGATGCGGCGGTGATGGTGCACTGGGAGATCCGTCTGATGCTGGGAGTGACCTCCACCTGCAGGACCTTCCTCCCCTGAGGTCCGTCCGGAACGCTGTCAGGCAGACAGCTCTTCATCGCATTGCCCAGCTAAACAGCAGAGGCACAGAGTGGTGAAACAGCGTGACGAGCGGCAGAGAGAATCATCCACAGACAGGAGAGGCGTCTGAATCGTACCAGCAGCGGCTCTGAATACAGCTCCAGCTGAGCTCTGTACAGGATGTCATCCAAAGCCTCTCTCCCAGCATCCCACTCGCCGTTATATCTGCGCAAACACACGCCCATCCGCACACAAACATACTAGTAGATCACCACAGCAAACCTGATCACGCAATACTAACAGCTTAACCTGTGAAATGTAAAAAGAATCATGCAAATTCACTTAGAACTCAATTCTAGTCACTACAGGCTTGTGTGAAGATCATTACAACAGTTATTTTCTCTCTAATGTTATAAAGAAAAAAAAGATCATAACTGTAATACATTTGTATTTTCGAGTTTTTGTAATTTCCAGTTCCCAATATTCTCAATGATCACCACATTCTCACTGTAGTCTGTTATTTTTAATAGTATGCAAGTACAAGCATTACTGTGGAGGACTTTACCAACGCTCAGGTGAGTTTGTAAGGAGATGTCTTGACCGTGTTCACACTTACATGGCGTGATAGACAGCAGCCAGCATCTGCACCATGAACTGCGGCTCCAGCAGCACACGAAAGCAGGGAGCGGTCCAGGCCTTCAGCTGCTGACGGGGAAAGCCGCTCACGCACAGCCTGCACATCACACACACACCACACACACCAGTGCTCTCACTCTCTGCATGCACGATACATCAAACAGCTGTTTCTCTACTTCAAGTTCTGCGGCTTGACTTCTGTTGGGTGAACGTGAGTGTGAACATATTACCATGATTTCAAATGTCTCTTCATATGTTTCCTTTCTGTTATAGAATTGATTTGATCCCTGGGTATTAAAACATGTATAGCTTAATATAACGTAAATGATGTCTCTTACTGAAATATATAGTAGAAAACCCATGAAAGATGTATGTTATTTAAAAAAATCAACATCATTTTTGGACTATGAGGGGTGCCGTTACTTTATGTGCACAGTATATTCTGTGTCGATGACATCAAATGGTTGCACTCAGTGAACTACTGGCGCTTTTTACCGCAACAAAACTCGGAATACACATCTCAGAAAATAAAATACCGATACGATGCCACATTGTGAGGCTTTTGGTTGCAATTTTCAGTCGAAGGGCAACAAGAGAAGTGATGTAAGACTTCACTGCTTTCCTAGCGATAAGAGGAGGAGAAAAGAATGGGAAGATGCCTGTGGACGAATAAAACTTCCTAAAGACCCGCTTCTTTGTTCTCTCCACTTTAGCCCTGATGCCTTTGAGTCTTTTAGTAGACCACAGCTACTGAAAGAGCTTACAAACGGCTGAGACAAGAAACGCTAGATGTCCTCTGTTAGCATGTAAACATGCCGCAGCCACTGGAGGAGTTTCTCAGCGCGGATTTCCCTCGAGATCCAAGGCGTTTAGACTCCTTGTGGGGAAAACTCGATGGCACGGGATTTGGAGCCTGTGCTTATATCCATTTCCACCTGTAAACTCTTTCAGTAGCTGTGGTCATCATAGCAGTATTTTATTTTCCCAGTTGTGTATTTCAAGTTGTTTTGTGGTTAAAAAAAAAAAGCAACAGGCTGACAGTTAAGTAACACAACTAAGGGATCTGTTCAACTGAATATTATCACGATTTCAAATGTTGCATTGCATTTATAGTTTAATAAACAAGTAGCCTAATATGTAGTCACCATTTAGACGCAATATTGACTTTTTTGTTCTATTTCACCAACGAAAAAAGTTACAGAAGAAAAGCAACACTCCGCACGGTGTTTTGTTATTGAAAGATTCATCATTTTGAACGAATCGTTTTAATGAATGACTCAATGATTAATTTATTAAAACGGTCACTTGCCGCCACCTACTGGCGGTTTAGTTTCATGTTTAAAAGTAGGCTATCGTCGTCGTCGTTGTTTTTACATTTGTTTAAACATCAATCTCATAAATTATTTATTACAGTTGTAATCTTGCAGTGTAAATTATTTAATTTGATTGATAACAGCCCTTATTATTAAAACTGAATTTGATCAAATGTAAGAATTTGACATGAAAGATAAAGCTTAAAAAGATAAAGTAGCCTAGAAATAAATAATTTTTAACCTTTAATATTAGAATGATGTACCAACTGGGGTTCCTTATGGTTTACAGCATTAGTTGAGAGATATTTTTTTCTTTGAAGAAATTTGCGATGTACTGTACCTGATAGGCCACAACTTAATATTGAATCAAATTGTGTCAATAAATGTTTTCTTTTTATTTATTTTTTAAATAAATGTATTGAAGCAAAATGTTTCTTGTCAGAATGCACCAAAATGCTTCATTTGGTTAAAATCATAAACATAGTCTCATGGGGGACAATGCCCCAGACACCCCTACAACAAATTACTTCGTAAACATGTCACCTTTTTCAGCACTTTTGAGTTTGCAGGTCTGTAGTATTATTTACTATGATTTACCGTGTTTCTAGCGTGATTTACCATGATTTACCACATTGCTAGCAATTGTGTGAAGTGTCAGTACAAATGAAGTGATAAACTCTGTGAGAGTGTTATGTCTGTAGCGAGAGGCATTGACAGAGTCAAGAAATGATGATGAGAAGAATTATTATTAATTAATATTAATATTTCAGTAAAGTTCATTAAATCTATTCTGTTGTTAGTGTGGTCTTTAAACTTATGAACTGTGTATGGACTGACAAAGGTGTTACACGAGGAAGCAATTTGACAACAATGCAGTAAATATTTTAGGTGCATCAAAAAGCGTGCTTGTTAAGATACCAGCAAACAAGCTCATCCAGCACAAATTAGTGCATAAAAGGTCACCGAAATGAAGTATTTGAACCTCATAATTAAATAGAAAAGAAGGAGAAAAACTGCAAAAAGGTCCACTTTTTGAAAAAAAGAACCCCCCTTTCAATAGGCTGGCTACGGACCTGATAAAACAATGTGAATTTTTTAAATAATTCATGGGTTTTCTACTACTGTACATATTTCAGTAAGAGACATAATTTACGTTATATTAAACCATACAAGTCTTAATACCCAGGGATCCCATTAAGATTCCTTTATTTGTTTTCAAATCCTTAAATGGATCGGCACCCACTTACTTGGCGAGTCTTTTGTCCATCAGAGGCTGCAGACGGTTCCTAGAGCAAGACTAAAACTGAGAGGAGATCGGGCTTTTTCTGTTATTGCACCTAAACTGTGGAATAGCCTTCCGTTGTGTGTTAGAACTGCTCAATCAGCATCTGATGTTAAATCTAAGCTAAAAACTCATCTGTTTTCTTTGGCTTTTAAGGTACTATAGAGATTAATATAATTTCTTTTATTGTTTGTTTTGTTTTGAATGCTGTTGTACTTTTATCAATGTAAAGCACTTTGCGACTCTAAGGCTATGTTCACACTGCAGATGGATGCTGCCCAAATCTGCCCAATTTTTTTGGCTCACATGTGACTCAGATCTGTTTTTGTCAGGACAGTGTGAACAGCACTGAGTTGGGCTACTTTTTCCACAGTTGCTGCAGGTTGTTTTTCAACTCTGTGGGTTGAAGCGACCACACTAGCGTGATATTCACCCCCTGAAATGCAATTGGACTAGTTTTGAGAAGCAATTGGGCGGCTTTTGTTGTGAAAACCTAACAACCCTGTTCATATTGTTCTTTTGCGCATGCGGGTCAGTTCAGAACCGTGATCTATTATGGAAATCTGATATTGGCCACATTTAAAACAACAATGTGAACAGCTATACAAAAAATCAGATCTGAGCACTAAGGCTTGGCAGTGTGAACGTAGCCTAAGCGGTTTTAAATTGTGCTCTAGAAATAAACTTGACATTGTCTGCTTCTAATGGCTGTGGGTTCAGAGAGCGGAAGTGAGATCTCACCGCGAGCTCATCCTGCAGACGGCCCGGTGTGATGAGCGGGGCATGTAGACCACCAGCGAATTATAGCACAGCATCAGGAAACACAGCACCTCAAACCTGCAGACACACACAACCACAAGCCGTCACCTGCATTCGCTGCGGCTGCCGCCAGTGTGCTTCAACACTACAGTTTGAGGACTCATTTCACAGATCCTTCCTTTGGGACATTTAACTGAGAGAAAGACAGAGTTCTCGAGACAATGACCTGTTCTGGGCAGTGAAGGTCTCTCTCTGCGGGTGCAGGCCGCTGTAGATCACTCTGATCAGGTCGTGCTGACAGAGAGCGCCCTCAGTCAAAGCCATGGAGCCCAGACTGGACGGCTGAACACACACACACACACACACACAGTGACACTAAACAGAGGTTAGGGACACCACACAGATGCTACTGTTAGCACATCTATACAGCAGTGGCTCTCATCCCTGTTTCACCGCACATCTCACCCGACTCTCTCTCAAACACAGAGAGAAATCTCTAACATGTGTCCAGCTGAGGATCCAGAGCTGCTAAAGCAGGCATTACATAAAGATCACCGATGGGTGATATCCCAAACTGAGCTGAACTGGGTTAAGTCTTTTAGGGGCATCAGTCCTGGAATCTCTTCCCTAACGACTTCATTTCCGTGGGTTAAATCAACCATCTATTTCATGACTTCAAATGGTGCAAAATTCTGCAGCTTGACTTCTGTTGGGTGAATGTAAGTGTGAACATATTACCATGATTTCAGTGTCTCTTCATTGGCTTCTTATCCGTTATAGAATTGATTTTAAGATACCTTTATTTGTTTTCAAATCCTTAAATGGACCGGCACCCGCTTACCCACTTAGGACTTAATTTCTTTCGGTGTTCACTAAAGACTAGTTCAGACTGGTTAGGTTTATGCAGCTGGCTCTGGTGAGTGAAGTGCATGAAGTCATTTTGCTGCTTACAGTAAACACAGTAAACACCCAGTGCAAACAGAGAATTCACTACACAATAGTCACTACTCGTCTCACTCAATCATGCTCTGGTTTCATCAATTATAATCCTCTCTAAAACAAAGGCAAGAACAGAGTGAAAAATCTACAACAGAAGAAAATTAAAGCATTAGAGAGCCAGTCAGTAAAATATGTTACATGTCAAACTCTTTACAAATTCTAAAGAGATTGCCGCTAATGACTCAAAGATGTCACTACACAGTGATGAGAAAGGCAGCTACAGTGCTAAAATATAGCATCAGCACTTTTGCTTCAGAGAACGTCTACTGAAAAGGACTTAAACAATTCATTTCAATTAATAAGGCTGCATTGCAAACAGTCCTTATCTCTCAGTTTGACTGCATGAGCTGCTCTATTTTCATTTGTCAGGAGAATAATGTCAGGCTTGGCATTGTATTGTTACACTGGTATCACCAGGATTTCTGAGACAGGAGCTCTTTCCTGTGTTCTGTTCCTCCAGATTATGTTCTTATAGTTTTCTGCTGTAACAGTCTGGAAGAGGCTAGGGCCGCACGATATATAGCATGCGAAGCCGGTTCTGTGATTAGTAGTAAATCACCTGTTTTCAAACAGAGCGCCATTTAATACACAGAGCCGTAGTTCACTGACAAGCTACACAATTCGCGCTCAGAATCGCAGATGAATCGCCTGCGATATTTAACGTGATATTGCGTAGCTTGTCAGTGAACTACGGCTCTGTGTATTAAATGGCGCTCTGTTTGAAAACAGGTGATGGAGATTTATTACTAATCACAGAACCAGCTTTACTGACGAGATGCGCATGACAATCGCACCCAATATATCGTGCAGCCCTACAACACACACTGTGCTCTGGTGCTCTATTCTCCCGGGTTCATCCACAGATCTCGAGTAATTCACCAGAATTCAGTAAGAACCTCTCGTTTCTCCCCAAACACTCAAGTCTCTTTCCAGGCTGTTTGACACGGGGCCTTTAAAACAGTTTTCTCCACTTTTTCACTAAAATCTGCAGTGTTTACTGGAATATTTCTGAAACTGAGAAAAAGCACTTTGACATTTCCATTATTGTTCCAGATCATGATGTTTAATTCATGCAACATACACATTACAGACGACGTGCATATATTATGTAAGGAATAATTGACCACAGGCTGTTGAATTATTGAGGAATAATGAAAGGACCACAGCCCTTCTCACCGTGACCGCATTACTAGCCAGTGTGCATTACCGTTCAAGAATTTAATGGATCGAAGTCAATTATGTTTACACTTCTAGTTTTCTTCTGATGTTGAGTGGCTGAGGAGCATAACGTCACCTCACTGTACTGTCGCTTTCTGCAAATGCTTATTATTGCATTCATAGATGGAACCTTTAAACAAGTTTATTGGCAATGGTCACTGATTGGGGATCTCTTCTTCGATGAGGAAAAGGCGGTGTTGATTTCAAACACTGGCCTTTCTCCCATCAGGAATCACGGCCAGTCCTGTGGAAGCACTCTCTTCTCCTGGACCACTGATCTGCATCTGGACTCTTGTGCTTCTGTTGAGGTGAGTGCTGGCCTGTGAAGCATCTGATGTCAGGTCAGGTGATATCATTGAGCATTCGCTGACTTTACACTCCTGACCGGCGTCCTTCTTAAGAACAGCATGATAATGGCTTTATTTCATGTAGAGGGAATGTGTCTGAAGTGCCAGATCAAGCACAGGAGCCTGTGGAGTGGATTCAGAAGCACGTTTCCTTCAGTCCTGAGTGCTTCTGCCTTTCTCCAGGAGCCTTTCTGTTTGTCAGCAATCATTTGGCTTTATTCATTTCCTCAATAACTGGTTTGCCATCAATAATGCATGACAAATACTTCATTAAAGATGTTAGTGAGGAGCCCGCAAACATTAGAAATACATTATGTGATGTTCAGATGGTTTCCATTTTACATTGAGCTTCACAAAAAAAAGCTTTTTTGGCTTTAATAAAGTGATGCTTTCTGTGTTAAGTGCTCTTTTTAAGTTCATGGTAAGTAATCAATAGAGCATCATGAACATTAAGAAATGCAAATGTATAGAAGAACATGAGGTCTTCATTGTTAGTTTGTTAATGCATAGCTGTAATTCAAGCTATTAAATGTAAAGAAACCTGTAAAAGTTAACATTGACAAATATTAAGTGATAATGTATACAGATCTTGCTCACTGTTAGTTCATGATAACTAATGCACTAATTAATGTGACCAAATGCCTTTTAAACTCATGAGACTTCTTAGATTCCTTGGGCCAAACAAATTGATACTCAGTGTTCCTATGTCTGTCCAGTTTTAGTCAAAGAAACAAGCTCATTTCACACAAACATGACTGAAAATTCATTGCACTTAGAAGAAATGCTATGTGGATTCAAACCGTTGATAAATAAGAGTAAATGTTGTTAGCTCATGTATTTTAGCACAGGATTAATATGGAAGAGATCTGCTAGTGTTTTATGTGCTGTCATGCTTTTCTTTAGTGGGCTCAAATCAAATAGGTTCACAGTACTCATAAATACTGCTTTCTAAATGCACATGATGCAAGGCAACCGGCTGCCCCGAGTGAAACTTGTGTTTTACAGTGTGTCGGCCATTTGTAATTTTGCAGTAAAATGTAGTATGTAATACAGTAATATAATACAGTAGATGTTTTGGATGTGACTGCGGTGTGAAGAGAGGAACATCCTTCAGTTCTGAGGTTTAACAGGAGGTGTAAATGTGAGCTGTTCTTTACCTCATGATATATGGATGGCTTGGACAGGGACGGGATCATGAACGATAACAGCTTGCTGTTTCCATCTTTATCCACGATTTCCTGCAAAATAAACAACAACAGGTGTGACAATCAGATTATCTTAAGTAGCTGTTTTTCCCTTAAAAGTTTCTATTTGTTTGTTACATGAAATTTGTTGGCATCAATATTACATTAAATTACCAACAGATGCATTTTTCCTTTTTTATAATTTTTTTTTTTAAAGCTACCAATATAACAGGAGTGTGTAGACTTTTAATACCCACTGAAGTATATATCACCTTATAAGAGTGCATGTATGTCTGAGAGTAAAGCAGGATGTGCTGTATACATCAAACGTTTAATACAGAGCTGGGCAAACTTACAGTTTACCGTTTTAGACAATCAGGCAGTTAAGATTTGCTAGATATTACATACTGCTGTTAAATGATGCATAGAAGCGACAAGGTTAAAATGTCAATCATATCATCGTCAATCGTTTCAAACAATGATTAGTCTAGAAAGAATGTTTCAAGTTTAGAGCTTGATATAGGTAAGGTCTCTCATGTTGGCAGACACACGATACACGACACGCTACAGAGACACAAAAACATGCTCTCGCGGCGCTGAGAGTCTCGTGGACATACAGCGCTGTTGTGCTTCGGGCGTTGCAAGTTCGAGTCTAGGCTCACTGACCTTTCCCGATCCCATCCCCCTTTCTCTCCCACTTTGATTCCTGTCCTCTGTACACTGTCCTATCAAATTAAAGGCAAAAACACCACTACAGCAACACCTTCACGCATTCAATTGATATGCTTTCACATTACATTCCTAACCAGTTTCTGGTCATAGGAACGTCATCTGAGATCTTTGACTAGTTCTGGAGATTCTGAGTGCCCAGGATCCAAATCTGAACACAATAATCGTAACTGATTAGTTTCTTGTTTACTCCTGGTTGGTCATTTCTCTTTCCCAGCCACCTGCTTCACATTCAGTAATATAAAATCTCCCTTAAATTTAGGGGAATCCCAAGATTTATTATTAGAGAAACACTAAATCATTTTGGGTTACCCCTAAATTTAAAGCACTTTTAAATGAACAGTAGGGCTTTTATTTTAGAAGATAAGGAGGAGAAAACAAGTGTGCTGTGGGAAAATACGGGAAGGAAATTATTACTTTAGAAGATGAAACAAAAATTGCAGCTGAACGGTGCATAAGTGGCATAGATGTAACATCTGGACATGCCACACCATCTGGAGATCACTCAGCCATGAGTAACCAGAGATGGGCAAATCAGCTGAATGTAAGCGATTTAATGCTGGATCTACCAACAGCAGTCAGGTAATGGTTTCATCTACTGCCTCCATCTCTCACAGTATTGTCAGGGTTCTCTTTCAAAGCTACTCAGTCTCTTAACAACTAAGGGAGGACCAAAGACAAGAAACATGGAGTTGACAAAATGAGGACATGACCTGATTAATATGGGCTATAAGACTGAGCAAAGAGTCAAATGTCACTCCCAAATTTCAGACAGTTGGTGAGGGCCTAACCAAAGTAGATATATGTTGTTTGGGGCCAACTAACTTAGTTTTGTCAGGATTTAGTTTCAAAAAGTTAGATGCAATCCATTTCTTCAGACTATGAATACAGCTGTTTATGGAAGAATATGGCATAAAGAGAACGGGAGGTAATGTAGATTTGTGCATCATCTACATATGGATGGAAATGTAAACCATGCTCCTGAATAATCTCACCTATGTGTAGCATACAGATTAAAAAGAGAAGTGGCCCAAGAACCGAGCCTTGGGGAACACCTCTGGAAACAGTTTGGGATCTGTGCTTGTTGATTGAAATAAACCGCTGCCTAACCCCTAACACAGGACTCCAGCCAATGAAATAGCATCAAAGTTTTCACTAAAGTCACAACGGACCAGTGTAATAAGTGCTCCTGAGTCTGCTGATAATAGGTCATTTACCAGCCTTAATAAAGCAGCTTCACAACTGTGTAGTGGGCAGAAACCAGGCTGAAAAGGTTCATGAAGATTTTTGGAAATTAGGTGTGAATGTACCTGTAACCACCTTCATATACAAACACCAAACATCCAACAGTCCCTGTAAACATTCAGGGGTCAATACTGAGATAATCACACACCTGGGACTCTATTTGTACAGGAATTCTTATCCATTTGCAGAGATCCTCCAGTGTGTGTGCTGGGTATTGTTAAAGATGTTTTAGCATCTGTGATAGCATCTGTTATTTTTATAAGCTGTGGCATATTGGGTGGAGGGAGAGAGTAAAAAGTAATTGATTAGGAAGGCTAATTCTGTCTTGTGTGCTCTTTGCCCACTGTAGATGAGATAGAGAAGGAAGGATTGTAAGGAAGTTGTCCTTCATCATCAGTTGCACCACTCACCATCTTCATTAAACAGTGCATGTTCAGAGATAAGACTCATTCAAACACACAGCTCAAAAGAGCATTACAAGAAGTTTTTCTCCCATCTGCTGTTTAACTAACATCAGATATGAATGACTGCATACTGCGCAGTATTTTGTATTGTTTTGTTATGTAGTTCTTGTGTTTGTTATTGTGATTTGAATGCATTTATATTGTGCACATATTTAAATGTACATATTGATGCCGTGCGTATGTGTATGAATACTGAATACACATGAATGGGCTGAATACACACCAGGTTGTAAATGCCCAGCAGAAGAGCCTCGATGCAGCTGCTGCTGTGTCTGTCTCTGCGCAGGTAAACCCACAGCAGCTCGGGCAGGAACTGCAGTGTGAAGCGGCGCAGACAGTCCTCTGAGCTGCGGTACAGCTCGAACAGCTGATGGCACACCGGCTCCAGCAGCTGTGAACACAGACCACAGATAACGAGGCGCACAGAGGCTTCACTGTTGTTTATCTCTGAGCCGCCGGTCATTCTTCTCACCTCACTGTCAGGGTCCTGGATGACGCTGTAGAGGGCCGGCACCAGTGTGTTCTTCTGATGGAGGACTCCAGCGTAACCAGACAGCTGCGTTTCAGACAATGCCTGTGAGAGTACAGACCCGTATTGAGCATCATTTAAAAAAGTGTGTAATAACAAACAAATTTAAAGAACTGTTCAATAACTCTTGAATAAACTGTATTAGCCTCAAGGTTCTGTGCTCTTAAAGAAAGAAGTGCTTGAAACACACCAGTGTTGAGGAGAAGCTAGCTACAAGTAACGATGCAACTAACATACTTGACAGTAGCGCAGCTACTTTTAACACAATGTAGCTTTTCCAGTAGCGAACTACTTTTTCCAGCAAATAGCGGTGTAGCGCGACAACAGCTACATTCTGTTTTGTGAGCCAGCAATAGACTAAAGCAGTGCAGCATCTTCTTAAAAGATCAGTTACAGCGATAGCGATGCCTTTGCCCATATTAGGGTTTCCTGGAGCATCCTGAGTTCTGGTACTTCTGTGATGCATATGTGGAGTTTCTGCGTGAGGGCACCCTCCAGCTGCCAGCATGAATGAAGCACACATTACATGTGTTTAGGGCTCAGTAATGCGCACTCAGTCCTATTTTGGGTATAAGTAGGAAAAATAATACTTCTCTCTTAAGAAATTTGAAGTAAACATATGATAATCCATGTTTTTCTCAAGTGTATGGAAGTGTACAGAAGTTGTTTTCCCCCCACAGTGGATGCATAAAAGGTTCATAACCTATTTAATATTAAAGGGTTAGTTGACCCAAAAATAAAAACTCTGTCATTAATTACTCACCCTCATATCGTTCCAAACGCGTAAGACCTTCGTTTATCTTTGGAACACAAATTAAGATATTTTTGATGAAATCTGAGAGCTCTCTAACCCTCCGTAGAAAGCAACGCAACTGAAATGTTCCCAGGTCCAGAAAAGCAGCAAGGACATCGGTAAAATAGTCCATGTGACATCGAGGGTTCAACCATAATTTTACAATGCTACAAGAATACTTTTTGTGCGCAAAGAAAACAATAATAACATAATTTATTCAACAATTCTTCTTCCCAAGATACCATCTTGCTGTCTGTGGAGGGTCAGACAGCTCTCAGATTCCATCAAAAATATCTTAATTTGTGTTCTGAAGATGAACAAAGGTCTTACGGGTTTGGAACGACACGAGGGTGGGTGAGTAATTAATGACAGACTTTTCATTTTTGGGTCAACTAACCCTTTAACAGCAGATGCTTCTTGACTCACCTTGAATTCGGAGAGCCAGTCTTCCACTATACCTCTATCTGTCGCCATCACCACTACCTGAGACAGACAGACAGAAATCCTGCAGATCACAGTCATGGCCTTATTAGGAACGTGTATTTTCAAAATCAGCTCATCAGTGGGTTATCTCAGTATAGTATGGCTGGATTAAGGTCATGTACGCCAGACAGACACCAACCAGAGGTGTTTCCCAAGACCCTTACAATTAATCAAAACAAAACTTGAAGAACACAAATCTACACATTAAGAAAAACCCTACCAAACCTACACTTCAATTAAAAACAATCAGTTGCAGATTATCTGTCCATATGTAGTTATATTGATGCTAAAAAAAAGGTACCAAACATGTAAAACGGCCCCATTTAGAGAGAGGCTTCCTCTCGGCCCAATCTCTCTTCCACCGTCAGATAGCCAGGACCAAGTTAAAACTGCAATTAAAGTGTAGAAGCATCTCAAAGATGATCCGGAGGAATGGGATGCACCTGTGCTAAATTTCAAGTGTCAGAGAAAATGGTCTATTTCACTTTTCTTTTTCTGGTTCTGGTTTTTGAGCTGTAATGATGGAGTATGGAGCGTAGACTGATGAATAAGGCTGCAACAATAACAGAATGTGAAGAAATGAAGGGGCCTGAATACTGAGTGCACTGTATGTTTTACAGAGAGGTTTTTATTTTCCTGTGACTAGCGTTATATGCTCACGCTATTAGTGCGCCGCTCAGCACAGCTCCGTGAAGCAAGAGAGATGCTCCCTATGATACTGAGATCTCACATCACACCCAACACTGCACTAATGTTCAGATTTAGTGTTGCTGCTGAGGTACCAGGGCTGCGTTTCCCAAAACCTTCTTAACGCTACGTCGTTCTTAAGTTGTACCTTAACCTGTACCTTATCGTTAATACGTGTTTCCCGAAATTTTCTTAGTTAAGTATTCCTTCTGCAAGTCATACTTTATAATACTAATAGTTGTGCAATACCAAAGACGGCGCCATCTTTTTTTCTCTCTTCTGTTAAAAGCTGTTAAATTATTAAGCAGTGTCCCCTGTAGGTTTTTTCCCTTGTATTTTATGTGGTGACCACTGGGAGGTGCTCTGGGCATATATATTTCTTTCTTGGTTTTCTTCCCTGAAGTGATGTTTGTTGCAAAGCGTAAGTAAAGGTTTCACGCAAGTTCATTGCGTTCTAACAGTTCTGTGTCTTTATTTAAAATCAACACTTCTTTAATAAAGAACACATAACGCAGTGAAGCAGCCCGTGCATTAGCGGTTGATTCAGAGGGCTGCGATGCGATGATAAAACGATTATCGATGCATCTTTTGTTTTAATACAGATTTTCTTTTTTCACACTGTCTGAATATTAAAGCAAAGTATCCGGAATGACCCAATATGAATTCACTTTCAAGATCTTTTGTTAATAAAACAAATGGAAGTGATTTGGCAAGCCAACAGCAAGGTTACAAAGAACCAACAGGAGATGAAACACGTGCCTGTAGCGACATACTTGTAGTAAATTAATACAGACTTAAGTGTATTCTGTAATACGGGTTCTCATATTTGTTGTGTTTCCAAAATATTTTAGTTTGGCTTGACACAACTTGCATATATTGTGGCTCTTGTCCGGGGTCCTTCTCCCTTCAACTTCATAGAAGGCAAAGTGCTTCCATACGCTAGCTTTTAACACAGACGGTTCTGCCATCCTGCATCTGTTACCCCTTTTTACGCTGCACTCGTCTGCGTTACAGCTTCGACGCAGCCTCTCTTGTCAATGCTTGTGTTTATACCATCCGCGCTGCTGCACGCTTCTGAAGCACCGCCTGCAGCTGCACAACACGCTTTCACTGCGAGAGACAGCGGCTGCCGCGTGGTGTTTCCGCCGCTAGCTGTGTCCCGTGTGAAAGGGCCTTGACGCTTCTGGTGTGAGTTGCCAACGTGTGGAGGACGGAACAAACCTTGTCGGAGCCATACGTGCCTTTTACATTCCGTCAACATCACATTATCAATTAACATTCAGAAATAGAAAATCGAATCAGAATAGTCCACTTCTGCGTCGCGATGCATCTAAGAATTGAATTTTTCCCCCACCCCTACCATGCATAGAATGAATAATCTATTCTCGAGCCATTGATATTAACCTATTCAGCACCACCGCGATGGACAGCTGGTAACGTCACACGTAAGGAGGTATATCTTAAGCAACCTCCTAAGATATAGTTCAGGGAACACGCCTAGAACAGGTACACCTTTAGTTGAGGCATACCTTTAGAGTCTTCGTAGCGCGCTAAGAGACAGCATTATCGGGAAACACAGCCCAGAGCTGTGTGTGTGTGTGTGTGTGTGTGTGTGTGTGCTTCAGTGTGTGTGTGAGTCAGTGTGTGTGTGTGCATCTGTGAGTGAGTCAGTGTGTGTGTGTGTGTGTGTGTGTGTGTGTGTGAGAGAGAGAGTGTTTCTGTGTGTGTGTGTGTGTGTGTGAGAGAGAGAGTGTTTCTGTGTGTGTGTGTGTGTGTGTGTGTGTGTGTGTGTGTGTGTGAGAGAGAGAGTGTTTCTGTGTGTGTGTGTGTGTGTGTGTGAGAGAGAGAGAGAGAGAGAGAGAGAGTGTTTCTGTGTGTGTGTGTGTGTGTGTGTGTGTGTGTGTGAGAGAGAGAGAGAGTGTTTCTGTGTGTGTGTGTGTGTGTGTGTGTGTGTGAGAGAGAGTGTTTCTGTGTGTGTGTGTGTGTGTGTGTGTGTGTGTGTGAGAGAGAGTGTTTCTGTGTGTGTGTGTGTGTGTGTGTGTGTGTGTGTGTGTGTGAGAGAGAGAGAGAGTTTCTGTGTGTGTGTGTGTGTGTGTGTGTGTGTGTGTGTGTGTGTGTGTGTGTGTGAGAGAGAGAGAGAGTGTTTCTGTGTGTGTGTGTGTGTGTGTGTGTGTGTGTGTGTGTGTGTGTGTGTGTGTGTGTGTGTGTGAGAGAGAGTGTTTATGTGTGTGTGTGTGTGTGTGTGTGTGTGTGTGTGTGTGTGTGTGTGTGTGAGAGAGAGAGAGTGTTTCTGTGTGTGTGTGTGTGTGTGTGTGTGTGTGTGAGAGAGAGAGAGTGTTTCTGTGTGTGTGTGTGTGTGTGTGTGTGAGAGAGAGAGAGAGTGTTTCTGTGTGTGTGTGTGTGTGTGTGAGAGAGAGAGTGTTTCTGTGTGTGTGTGTGTGTGAGAGAGAGTGTGTGCGCGTTTTTGTGAAAAGTCAGGACATAGATGTGTATAATGACGAGGGTATGTCAGGTATTACAAGCTGAAGGTGACATCTCAGGACATTGACCCATGACCCCACTTTTCAAAACGCTTCTAAATCACTCAGAATTAAGTTTTTTTCAAAAAAGTCTCCTGTAAGGGGTAGGTTTAGGTGTAGGGTTGGTGTTGGACAATAGCACATACAGTAAGTACAGTATAAAAACCATTACGCCTATGGAATGTCCCCACTTTTCACAAAAACGAACATGTGTGTTTCTGTGTGTGTGTGTGTGTGTGTGTGAGAGAGAGTGTTTCTGTGTGTGTGTGTGTGTGTTACCTCAGTTCATGAGCAGAGCAGGCAGTGTCGGCTCAGGTGTCGACTGGTCACACATCTGTCATTCTATAACAGCTCGCCTGCAAACAGACAGACAGACAGCTGAAGATGATTTAAATTCATTTTCTGCATCAGACGAAATCATTAACTGAAAAAGAGATATTTAATAAGCACTTCTTTGCTGGTGTGTTTGCTATGTCAGAGTCTATGGATACGCATGGAAACAGGTTTTGATGAACATGTCGTGATTACTGTAATTTCAAAATGAAAACACGTTATGAACCATCACACATAGCGCCTAATGAATCTGAGGTGACCAGTTTGTAGCTCTCAGAGAAGTCCCGGTTTACAAATTGTAATTACAAGATCTACGAGCACATGAACGCTTTTTACAAGGTGGTATCTCATAATCACCGTAATTGCAACATTACAATACTCCCTGCACATGGGAAATCAGCTTTTTTTAATAATTTGCGGCACACGAGGGTTGTGACAGTATGAGATTTTCATGGTATGATACACACTCGTCTCAGAAAATACACGGTTTCACGGTAACGTTATATATTAAACAATCATTTTTACTCTTAGAATAAAAAAAAAGTTATTTGAGTGAACAAATCCTTTATTGCAACAAACTCGAAACCATTTTAATGAAAGTATTGAAGTCTCCCTTCTGAAAAATAAATAATTAAAAAATAAATCCATACACCTTATGTATATCTATATCACACTTTAACATTTTAATTAATGTTTTAATGTTATCAAAGGAAAATTTAACAACTTTTATTTTTTGGCAAAGTGCTGCACAACAGAGGTATACTAAGTTAAAACATGGACAAACACGAATAATGTTTAAATAAATTAATTATTATAAAGAATAGTACTATTGTTGTTATTATAACTTTCAAGTACATTGTACAATGCTAATATATTTCTGTCATAAATTCAAGTTAAATCAAACTTTTATTTTGACGAGTTGTAGCAGACCTTTGAGTTTCAGAGTGTATTTGACAATGTTTTTCTCTCAGAGCAGCTCTGGTGATGTTCATGTTTATGTAGAAGCTGAAAACACCATCAGTGTCATGCGTACTTCAGTGTAGATAAAACGGCGCAATCAGAGACATGCAAACAAGCAGATTATTTATATAGCAGTCTCTTAAAATGCGCTTTAATATTCACAGACACATATCATATCTACTTCTGATTAATCCATCGAGCAGAACATCCTCGTTATACTGTAAATTCCATGTTCATGTCTGCACCGGTTAATTTATAACTTGTTATAAATGTGACATACCTTTATCTGCACGGAGCAATGAGCGAACATGTTGGATGTATTGCCAGATTTTGCAGCCACTTTGCGTCCACATTTTTTGCAAATTGGATCCGTCCTCAAGGGCAACCCCACGTGCGTTTTTTTTTTTTTACATCCGAAGTATTCCCAAACTGCAGATTTTAACTTTTTTTTCGGCGGGGAATGTAGATTAGACATAATCTGTGTCTCTGCCATTTTCTCCGCTGTATGTGCAGTCCAGTGAATGCAGAGTGAAGCAGCCGAGCGGAAATAAATTGCATATATGCACAGGTGAGATTTATTTATTTAAAACAAAAATAAAATAAAAAACGTAGATACGCAAATGTTTACGGTATGATAACCGTGCACGGTCAAACCGTGATCGACCGTCATACCGGTATATCGTTACAACCCTACTTCACACACGGACCAAACTTACTACAGAAGTGTGGAAAGATTTGTAGCGCCTCCCGTCCAGTAATCACAATAAATACGTGAAACAGTCATTGCTTTCAAATTTCTCATGAAATACAAACAATCTGTGGTTTTGTGGCTCTTTAAGGTGTGCTGAAGCGATCATCTCTTCCTCTTTACTACTAGTTACAGCAGCAAATCAACAGGAATGAACATCAGAAGAAACAGAACAACTCACTGAAATCAATCAAGAGAGGTGCTTTTGATAAATATATGCACTACATTACACATTCATTCTATTTTTACTGAACCTGTTGTCTTTATTATTGAATGTATGTCTGAATGTGAACAAAATTAGTTATTACAGCCACCATTTAAATGTTTATATTATGTTTATATTACATGAATTGCATAGAAGCAATTATATCGTTATATTTACATTACATTTAGTCATTTAGCAGACACTTTTATCTGAAGCAACTTACAAATGAGAACAACAGAATTGATCAAAACCAACAAAAGAGCAACGATACTGTATGCAAGTGCTGTGACGAGTCTCGGCGAGACACAAAGCAAGGGTTTTTAATATAATGAATAAAAAGAAAACTAGTAGATAGCATAGAAAAATAAAAGAGAATGCTAGTGTATCACTACCAAGTTGATATAAAAACTTATATGCAATGCAATTTAAATGTTTATATACAACTCCGTGTTGATTTTAAGTTTTTTATCTTTTTATCTTTAAATGAAATTTTCATTTCAGTTTGTTGTTTCGGGGGGAAAAGTATTCTGATGCATCACTAGAAGAAATCATCACAACTATTAAAAAAGAGCACACAACCATAAACAAAGGCAACTTTTATTTGCTGTAGTTAATTAGTTTATTTTAATTTTTAAAACCACTTCCTTACGTACTGATTAAATCCAGTGGTCAAACCCTGTTCCTTTTCTCCATTTAATTTACAGACAACCCATCCTAAATCTCCAGTGATTCTCCAGATCATTCACTTGTATGTTGTATGCATGCCTCATCTATCAAACCACTAATTAATATGTGAACTAACACATTTCATATCAAAGCTATTCTTTCTTAATTTCCTCAGTGTTGAGGTGTAACAGGCTCGTTATACTCCATACTCTTCAGGAAACGTTAACAGATCTCTATATCTTTCAGAGAGAGACCTTACTGCGTTACTGCTACGATCGTCTTTCTGATCCCAACACAACGATCTCGAACCCAAACATCAAGACTCGACCTAGAATCAAGAGAGTCATAACTGTATCTGAAAACAACGCAAGTATCACAAACCCACTGAACAGAGAGCTTTGAAGACCGTGATCTCACGTTACTGAAGTGCTTTAAGAAACTGATGTTTTGATCAAGTAGTGTTTCTTTGTTTAATTCATTCCCTTCTTTCTGTCACCCGTGTATGTGA
>NC_081163.1:37197757-37227757 GCF_012432095.1 Onychostoma macrolepis
GTTTATTGAGGCTGTAGTCGTAGGTAATAGTTAGTTAATAGTGAGCTGAGTCTGCTCACCAGTGCTGGAACTCGTGACACAACAGTCAACGATAAACAGAAGGATTTCATGACTTGTGTGTTGTGTGATGGAGATGAAACTGGTGTCGTAGCTCACAGCGTGACACACAGCAGACTTTGAAATAATCGTTCAGATTTCATAAGGCCTGGTGGAGACGCTTGCAGCTGGTTTTATTCTATCTTTAAAAAGGTAATCACCCACAGCGATGGCAATGAGACTTGATGGACCAGGCAAAGGGTGATGGGAGTTATAATAAACAATAGTTCAGAAGAGTGCCCTCTGGTGGCTATCAAACCAGCTGCTGACTGACAAAATCCATTTCCCTTGAGATCTGGATCAGCGGCCCACACCAGCCACAACCTCCCGGTGGTACAAATCCTGGGAGATCGATTCCAGCAGAAAACAGTCCGAGATGAAAGAGATCAGATCAGTCAGAGAAGGCCTGGCGCTCTACGGGTGTGAAGTCTGGGGTCCACTCACAAACCACGAGTTCACTCGAGGAGATAAACACCCTAAACCCCAAATAATGCCTGCAGAGCAGAATTAGGATTATACCCTCCCATAATCACAATTCCAAAAAGGGCCATTCAATTCCATGTCCACCTAATAAATAGTGATAGACGGACCCTCGACCACAATCAGGAGCTGACGCCAGGAAGAAACGCCCTCGGCCTTACTGCACAAACCTAAACACGTCTGACTGAAAATAAAAGCCTAGCCAGACCAAACCACATCAGTCAAACACAGAAAGAGAAGTACCTAAAACACCGGACACACGCAACAGCCCAACAAAGTAAACTGGGATGGTATTTGGTCCTAAAGAGGGAATATAAACTGGCAGAATACAGTGACTGACCCTCAGGAAAGTCCTGACCGTGAACACTGAGCACTTTCTAACAGCCTGCCCTAATTACACACAAATTAGTGACACAATCTATCCCCATTTCACAACCCACCACACAAAGACTTCCATAAGGACAAACTCCCACAGCTGCTGTCTACCTTCACCCTGCACTATATGCACAGACTCCTTTATAAATATTACAAGATTAAAGTACATTTCTGTTGCGAAATATATTCTCAGCTGTATTCCATGCTATATTTAAATCTATGGTGTGTGTGTGTTGCAAATGTGTATGTATACTGTTATTGATGCTTTGGCAATGTAAAAATTCCTTTCACTACGCCAACAAAGCTATTTGAATCTGAATCTGATACAAGCAGTAATCAACGGAAGAGGCATAATTCTGCATCTTCACATGCTCCAAAACCATCGAGAACTCAAAATACACAAAAACAAACAAATGGGAGAGAGAAGTGCCAGCCGACCAACAGACAACAGCAACATGAAACAAAACACTTAAAAATATGTTAGAGTAATAGGTCTGTCATGTGCATCTGTGATCTGTGGTGAACTCTTTGTGGGTAAGTTTTGGTTCTACATGCCAAATAATATACAAGCTCATTTCAGACAAGAGCTGAATGCTCTCCAGACTATACTGTGTATTTGCAGAGGATTCACAACCGCTCAGGGCAGGTCAGGAGATGGAGATGTTTGATGAGCTCGGAATTTTCATTCAGGCCATGAAATCAGTTGAAGAAATCTGAGTGTGATGTCTGATGGACAGAGATACGGTTTACTCAGGAACCACAAGCAGGAGGCTGTAGAGCTTGATGGTGTCTTCTGAGTCTATCTGTGAGCGCTCAGACTTCTCATCTCTCTCCACACACTGAACACATTCTCAGAAGAGCGGAACTCAGCAGTGCTCTCAGTCCTTCAGCGTCTGGACAAACACAGCAACAAGAGAAGCGGCACTGGCAGAGAGTTTAATAATATTCTGCTGACTGACATTTGCATAGCGTGTGCAATATGACACGTCTCTCCAAAAGCGCGCAATCTCCCAATAAAGTACATTATTGTGAAATATATTCATACAAACATGATCTGTTATGTCTTACATGAACGAGGGGAAATCTGATGTGTAACATTATATTAGATCCATGCATTACAGCAGGTCTTAATATAGATCTGTCTGTTAATCAAACATTAAAAGAAAAGACGGAATCACTCGCTGCTCTTGATTAAACTACTGTTTATTTGCATCTTTGTTCTTATTTTTAATAACAAAAATAAAATAAAAACAGCTATATTGTGATTAATAATATAGTAATTATTATTATGAAAAGAATTGCAACGTTGCTTGGTGATTTTGTTTGGAATCTTCAGAAAACTTTAACTCGATTTTTCTCTAAATCAGCTCTGCTGACTCTATCGCCTTCAAACAGCTGTCGCTCAGCCATTTCTTGTCTGATTTCAACAAGTCATATTGAAGGTATTTTAATGAAGAATGTAAAAACAAAAAGAACTAATGTTTTCAATTTTGCCAGCACCGGGTACATATGTATTCTGCTGTTAGTGTGCTCTAAACTCTGAGCTGTACGTGTGTTTGGACAGAAGAAGGAGGTCCATGATCTCGGTAAACAATCTGACCACATTGTAGTAAATAATTTCGGTGCATCATTACGATACCAGCAGAAAAGCTAATCCAGCACAAATCAGTGAACAAAAAGTCACCAAAATGAAGTATTTGAACTACAGAATATGCAGTATCCCCTTTCTTAAGTGTACCTTTGCAAACAATTTTGAGTTTAAACTCTTGAACTGAACAGTTATACAAGCTGAATAGTACTTTCTTGTTCATGAGCAATCTGAATTACTGCAACAGAAACTGTAGTACAGCTCTGTCACGTGTATGTTGTTTAGTTTTGAGTTTGTTTTCATTATGTTTTCCGTTCTACCTGCCCTGATAGTTTTCCTTAGTTCTCTGATTATCATTTGTATCACCTGTTCCTTGTTAATTTATCCCATTAGTTCCTTTCGTTTGGTTAGTATTTATAGCCCTGCCTTTCCCCTGTTTCTTTGTCCTGTCTTACGTTATTTGAAGAGGTTGTGTTTTTGCATTCTGTGTAGATTTATTAAAAGATTCTATTCATTTACATACCTGACTCGTCCATGCTCTATTGAGCTTCAAGCCCCAACAACCCGTGACAAGCTCTAGTCTAAGTCACTGTTCAGTCAGAGAACAGCTCATTCAAGTCTTTCAACAGTACATCTTCAGTTTTTAGGTCTTCTATTATTTTCACATCCCTATCTTTTCATAGGTTGTGCGCCCAAGTATTGCCAGTATGTTGCTGTTGACCATTTGAAACTGAATGTTGTGCGTTTGCTCTCTGTGTGTGAAGGTAAGTTGTACTTGTCCCACGGGTGCCATCTTGTGGCCAGAATATGTAATGAAGTGTATTTTTGGAGTTTCCAGGGCTTCGAACACACTGTTGTATATAACATCACATGCAGAATTTCAACTCATCTTTTTCTCTTAGTGTTTCTGTGCTGCACATTTGTGATTGTGATGTTTTCACTTCAGTGGTCCAGCATAGAAATCATCATCTTCATCACCTCATCTTGTTCTACTGCCTGTGTCTTCTTGGTGGAGATTTGTGTTCTGAATATTTTTGCTGTGTGTGTGTTTTTCACATGTTTCTCCATAAGCTGGGCACTGGTTGAATATTTCATGTGTGCTTCATGGTGACTTTCTGTTGCACACGCTCTGATTTTCTGTTCACTGTACTATGTTTGCTTCCTCTTTTATTTGTTTCTGATACTGCTGTTTATGTTATCTGGTTATTGTTCACATCAGTGACTAGCATGTTCATCTGGTTTGACGTTTGATCTCGTTGGCCTGACAGGCGTTGATCACTTTTGTCAAGGTGAGGTCCGCTTCATGCAACAAACATTATGGTCTCTAACGCTGATGAGTGAATCAGTCAAATGGCCAAATTCCCAGTCTTTTACCTTGTTGAAGAGCTGTCACATAAGAAACCATTGTTTCTTCTGGGCCTTGTGCTCAAAAGTGTCTTTCTGGGTTGACCTTATTTATGTCTTAAAAAAAAAAAAAACAGATGCCAAAAATTGAATCTCAATACTTTCTTAATGACTTATAGCTTGTCCAAATTAAAGACTTATTTCTTCTGCAGTACATTGTCATGGTGTGTTTATATTCTGACGTCTTTTAAGCTGACATGTATTTTCTGTTTCCTTTAGTTCCTGTGTTTAGTTCAGGTTTCCTTAGTTTCTGATTTGTTTACATAGTTACTCAGTGGTTTCCATGGTTACTTGTTAATTTTGCTCACCTGTTGCTTGTTTAATTTGATCATTTGTGTATATCATCCCGTGCTTTCAGCCCTGTTGGTTTTAGTCAATATTACGGTTTTCTACTCGTTTCTGTACTGTGGATTTTGTACTTCAGATTTTGACTGCTGGGAAACATCCTATCTTTTGTGCTCTTTGAACAGGTCGCTATTAGAAATCCTTAGATCCTTTAAAAAGAAGACTAATAATAATAAAATCCTGAATGAAGGGTTAACCTGTGTTAACTAGTACACCCCTGGCAGGTCATTTGTTCTTTTATTTTTTTAACATACTCTTATGGAAACATGTATAATTTTGTACAAATTAATTTGAAGTGTTATTTTTAATTCTTGAGATAAGTGTAGAAGACTGTGCATTTTTCACTGTTATGCCTGTAGCCTGATATCTCAGACCGATGTAAGCAGCGACGTCTGTCTGAGAGGCTGCTCTGCATTGTGAAGAGTCAGAACTGAAGGCCGCTGTCACTGTGTTCACAGAATACCAATATTAAAGCCAAAAAATATATCTATATATATAATATAATGTTATTTTTTTGAAGTAAATTCATTAAATACCATCCTTCCTCCTGAAAAACAGTCAGTGACAGTAAATGGGGTGTAACATCATCTGATGAGCTCAATGCAAACAGAGAATAGGACTGTTCTCATGTCTCTTAGATTAAACCAGAGCAGTATAACCTTATGACCATAAAAACTGCACCTGAATCAGAACTTCCTCAGACTGGAAACTGTGGGCTTCCGCACACACTGTCACGGTCTGCCGGTGTGTTTTTGACTCTCGTTTTGAAGGTGATTTTCTTCCTTTGTTTCAGGTTTCTCATTTCCTGTTCAGCTCCTGCGTTTAGTTCCTGTTTCCTTAGTTATTAGGTTACTAGCATGTTCTCAGATGTTTCTGTCATTACTGATTGAGTTCCTGTGTGTATTGTGACGTGCCTCTGGGCCCGTTCTGCTTTAGCCGGCTGAGGGGCGGGCCTTGGGGGGTAATCATCATGTGAAACACCTGCAGAGAAGTTTAAAAGGGTTTTTTGGACCTCTGTTTAGCCCCTCTCTCTGTTACCCTCTTTGGTTTTCGTTATGTTGGGCTGTTCTGTTGTGATTATTTGTTTGCTTTATGCATTAGTTTAGTTTAGTTTAGTTTGGGTTTAGGTTTGGCAGGCCTGTTGGATTGTGATTATTATCTTGCGTTAACCTAGTGTTATTTTATTTATTATGAGTTGTAATCTTTATTTCTGTAAATAAACATTTGTTGATTCATTTTGCGTTCTCGTTGCCTCCCTCATCTGTCGCGGCTCTGAGCCGGCCGTGACAGTATTCTGTTTTATTTTTGGTGTATAAGTAGCCCTGTGTTTGAGTCTGCTTTTGCCTGCCATCAGAGCATCTGTAACATGGTTTTGGGTTTCGTTTCTAGTGTAAGTTTCTTGTCTTTTATTCTGTAATTTAGTACCGTTTCCTGGTTTGTCATGTGATTTCCTCGATCCTCATGTTTTCCTGCCTTGTGTATGTGTCATGTTCTGATTGGTTGTCTAAGTCATGTGTTTTGTTTCGCATTGGCTGGTTTGTGTCATGTGATCTGTATTGTTTGGTATTTGTAGATCTCAGGTGTGTTCGACTTGAAGCGGTGCTGCGCAGAATGATCAGTGTATGACACCAAAGTACTGCGAGAGCGATTCGAAAGCATAAGGATCCATCTGCTCTCGCGATACTTTGATGCCATACACTGATCATTCTGCGCAGCGCCCCTTCAAGTCGAACACACCTCTCATGTTACCAATAGGCTTGTTTGACTTCATGCAGCCTGACAAAAGCAATGCATTCTGGTTAGAAGATTTGTCTGACTTTGATCGGCACTGCAGCCGCTTTACGATCACACGTGCCATCAAAGTACCGCGAGAGCAAAACGAGGCCAGCCGCCGAGGTCAGGAGCTGCAGTTGCTCAAAATCAGCTGCGAGAGCCTTGATGACGACACACTTTATTCTCATTGGTTAGATTCTGTGATGACAAGCACGAGGTGTGTTGCTTGTTTATTGTAACAATTCAATTCCAATAATGCTCGCAAATCTGTGTTTTTATAACAGCAATGCTTTTTTACTGTAGTCGCACTGTTATATTGAGTCACGTGACCAATAACATGCAGGCATTGTACATAATGGACCAATCCTGGCGTGTGAGAAGGTGGGATCTACGGTCAAAGTGATGCAAATACGCGTACATATTAAAAGTGCTTCTCAGACCAATCAGTGTTTGACATCAAAGTACCTTGAAAGCACCTCAACAAAGGCAAAACCTAGATACTTTAGGCAATATAGAAATCCTGGCCAGGACGAGTCCGGGAAAAATGGCCCGTATGGTCACCCTAATTAAGCAGGATATAAAAAGTGTTTCTGTTGTTCATAAAAACGTTTCTGAGACATCTGTGTATTTGCTAAACATTGTATTTATTTCAGTTCATCTGTGATAGAGTATGTGACAGGCTACTGTAATTCATCTCGAACAAGCCTAATGTCTCTTGTTGAGTATTGATTTGTGTAACCACTGTTTGTGAGTTTGTTTTAGTGATGGCGAAGTGAAGCGTTCTGAACTAGCGAAGCTTTCAACACAACTGTACTGGAAAAAAGTACATTACTTGAAGCTTTTTAACACGGTTTATTCTGTGGCTATCTAGTGGTCATAAAAATTAATAACACCTTCCAAAGTGCTGTGTTCCATTACAGCTGCTGGTTTCACATCTGGTTCTGCAAATAATTCTGTTTTATTTTAGTGGCAGTACACCAGCACAAATGAATAAGTCAAATAAATCAAACATAAATTCATAAATTAAATCTGTGATCTGTCTATTTTAACTCTGCCTCAGTCCTTAGATTGTTATTTCATGGGTAAAATTCATCTGAGCTTAATATATAAATTATGATTTTAAAAATGCAATGCTAAACGGCGAGGTTTGCTTCACTTGAACAGATACTGAAGCAGTCACATGGTTTTGAAGCTTCAGATGTCATAGATCACGTGCTTTTGGCAAAACGAATCAAGCTTCAATGTCGTTTTTTTGACACAAGCTTCGGAGCTTCCGTGTTGAACATAACATCACTAGTTTGTTCCACGTTTTTAGTTCATGTTTTGCGATGCCATGCCTTTGTTTATTATGTATTTGCTCACATTTGAATATCATTAAACTGCACATGGGTTCTATTTCAACTTGCTTCAGTGGACTTCGTTACAGAATACTCGATCCGCAATGAACCCAGCAGTTTGTCTATTGCGCCTTCGACAAGGCAACCGGGCCATTGAGGATTATGTGGTGGATTTCTTTGAAGTATGTTGTCAAGTAGTCTTCAATGACACAGCTCTTAAGGACATTTTCCGTTTTGGCCTCACAAAAGAAATATCACAGGTAATGCCACATCACACTCCTCACTGGACTCTGGCAAAATACATTGACTATGCTTTGTTGTTGTGTGGCTCATCATATAGTGTGGGAGTTGCAGATGAGGAACCCTGCAATCCCATAGTACCCACCACACCAGAGTGCTTCCATGCCCCAACTGTCATGTCAGGATTTATTTGTGGCACGACTGCCACACCAATGCCAGCTCACGTCGTGCCTGCAATGACAAAGCCTCATCTGGTCAAGGCCTCAATGCCACAGTTAAGTCACCTCAGGACTGTTCAACCAACATTTCTTAATGTAGTGGCCCCCGTACCAATGACCATCGAGATTTCAGAGATTTCAGACTAGATGGCCGCCACTGCTGAGCCTCATTACTCCACGGCCGCCATGCAAGTTTCCCCTAAGGATTTTTTGGGGGGCACTATAGGACACAAGCTCCTGCAGATGTGGAGATTGGGCCAAGACAGAAAAGACTTATGGCAAGTGTTTTGGATCCACCAATGACGTCAGTGCGAGCGGCTGCATCCTGGTGGACGGTTGCCATTCTGAGTGTGTGGGCTGCACACTGTGCTCCAGAGGCTTCTGCTGTCCATGAATCCGCTCCAGAGCCTGCTCAAGTTCTTAAGTCCGCTGCAGAACCTCCAGAGGTGGTGGTGTCCGCTTCATCTCCTCTCAAGGCGGTGGCGCCCACTTCTGAACTCACAGTCTGCCCTGTCATGTCCAAGGAAGCCTTTTCTGAGCTCTCTGCCTGTCATGCTACAGCCATTGAGGCCATTCATGGATATTCTGGCTGTCATGTTGCGGCTATGGAGGCTGCTCACAAACTCTCTGCCTGTTGTGTCAAGGCCAAGTGGCCTGTCCATGTCTCTGCTCTGTCTGAGGTGGTCTTCTGCTCCGCCTTGGCTCCCTGCTCTGCCTCTTCTCCATGGCCCAGGTCCACCATGGCTCCACTACCCAGATTTTCCACTGTACCATGGTCCAGGCTCACCACTGCTCCTAAGTCCAGGTCCCCTGCCATTCCACTTCATGGGCCTGGCCCTCCATCCCATTCGAGATGAACTACAGTAGCCTGTCACCGGCTGGAGAGAGTAGCCGCTTGCAGTCGGGGCGGAATTAAAAGTGGAGACGTCAAGTCGGACACTTTCTGCTCCCGGTAGTGATGCTCTCATGGTGTTTGCATACTCCATCACAGATGAACTGAATTAAATGCGATTTTTGTCCAATACTCAGACGTTTCAGAAGAGTTTTTATGAACAACAGAAACACTTTTTATATACTGCTTAATACAGTGCCATCTGTTCATGCATAAAGTTCAACATAAACATATACAACCCGAATTCCAGAAATGTTGGGACGTTTTTTTTTTTGTTTTTTTTTTAATAAAATGAAAACTAAAAGACTTTGCGGGCACAGTGGATCAGGGCCAGCCCACACCGAACCTAAACAGGCCCAGTGCAGGCTTGCCCAGGCGAGGCCCACAGCTTTGGGCTCACCGCAGGCTCTCTGTGAGCAGACCACACTAAGGGACAGCCCACATTAATCCAATGATGGCCCAGAGCAACTTTTGTACCTTTGGGCCCATGCAGGTTTGGTGTAGGCAGCCCTGTAATGCAACTAGAGAATACTAACATTGACTGGCCCTTCTTTAGCCACTCAATTGAACTGGAATGGCTCAAACCAAAAGAGACCTTTCCAGAACCTGTTGTTTCATACAGGCAAGGATCCTCAAATCTGGCTAACGAGATTGACTTTCCTGCAGTTTAGTTCTAACCCTAATCAAACACTCCTGAGCATGCTAATCAATGTCTTCAGGATCATTAGAAAATCACAGCCGGGTGAGTTTGATCAAGTTGTAGCTAAACTCTGCAGGAAAGTGGGTCTCACGAGTCATATTTGAGGTGTAACAGAAATTAGCCTGTTAACAAGAAATTTGTGGGAAGTTTTCTTCCTTACCACTAGGGGTGCTTGGGTGTTTTAGGTTTCCTTAAGTAAAGCCATGTGGGTAGAGGGAGTTGGCAATAACAAGCAGCAGTAGCCAGCTGAACACATTGTGCTGTGTCCTGGTTGGGAAATGTGTCATTTCAAGCCCAATTTAAAGTAAGGAGTTGATGTTTTTTGCAGAGATGTTACTTGTATGTATGGCCTTTACATTGCTTTGTTTGTGTACTTTTGTGTATTTACATTTTTGGCTGTATGTAGCTGTATTAACCTGAATTGAATGTTTTCTATTTTGTATTTAATGAATTGATTTGAAATCCCTTTGACTACTTTACATTTTTGACAATAAAGGCATTAGTTATGTGGTGACTGCATCCATTTCAGATGTATAATAACTGTTTTCCTCAAAGACTTAAGTTATAGTAGCTGGAAAGTATTGATAGTGAAACAGATGTATTGATGTAGATCAGGGGTGTCCAGGGGCCTGTACCATGAAGCCGGTTTAGCTGCTAGCCAGGTAAGTTTGAGTTTAGTTTGCACCAGTCCTGGGTTTTAGGTACCATGAAAGTTGCTTGGCTTTTAGCTGCGTTCATTGCCATAGTAACTTACACTGCACAGCTAACCTGCTCCGGGGCACATTAGGTTTTGAGTTAGAGATCTCAGACTGAAATTGGACCAATCAGATGTGAGCAAAGTGACACAAAAAAAGTCACTCCCCCAGTTTCTCTTCCTACAAATTAAAGGTCACTATGAAGTACCTTATAAAAAAAAAGAATGCAACAAAATTTTCTGGCTTTAAAGATAATTACAATTTACATATGATTTATATTATTATCACTCCAATACACACAAGCACTTGTAGTTTAACAATTATTATAAAGCATTTATTTTAAATGAATATTAATATACAGATCATATGTAATATAAATAAGTGGTAGAATCAATAGATAACACTTTAAAAATGGCTACATGTGACCTTACATGTTTGAGTCTCTATCGCTGTATATTATCAACTACATAAACTAACTTCACAAGTTTCACTAGTGACTGCACTGATAGAGAAATATCATTTCCTTTATTTGTCCTCTTTCATGGACAAGTACTTCAGTGGAAATGCATCTAAATTCCTCATATTCTTTAATCTCTTAACCTTTAACAAAAGAGTTTTGAATCTCTCTGGCTCTCTCGCGAGAAGTGAGTCACACTTGCTCTGTGTTGTGATTGGCTGTTCGCCGCTGATGTCACACTTTCATGTGCACTTGCTCCATTAACTCAGGATCAAGCCTGAGTTGAGAGAGAAAGTTGATGATCAGCGTCATGGTACCAACAAAGCCAGATCGGAGTGGTTTGGTTTTGTCAACTCAAAACTTATGCTATAACTCTGAATTTGTTCATCTACCATCATGGTACGGGCCCCAGCCCTGTTCCTGGAGATCTGCCTTCCTGCAGAGTTCAGCTCCAACCCTGATCAAACATAACTGAACCGACGAATTAGGATCTGAAGGAGCACTTGATAATTACAGACAGGTGTGTTTGATCAGGGCCGGAGCTGAACTCTGCAGGAAGGTAGATCTCCAGGACCAGGGTTGGGCAGCCCTGCTGTAGATTAATAGAGCGGGCCCTGTGAGGGCCTAGTGAGGGTTGCCTGTGCAGGGCGAGTGCTAAGGGGCCAATGTTTTGCCAATGAGCAAATTCTCAAGGGCCCTGCGCTGGTAGTGATGGGAAGTTTGGATCATTTTACTGACTCGGACCTTTGAGTCTCATCCAGCAAAATGAACGAATCTTTTTTCCGAGTCATTTCAGCAAAAATCATTAAAATGTTACGTGCTACTTCCCTAAAACATCTACTACTTATGCAAACGTTGATCACACTACAAACAATACAAAAATAATGCTAGAAGAAACAGAAAAGATTAATTCATTGTTTACCTGGGTCTTCTATTATTAGCTCACCACACCTCTTATCTGACAAGTCTTCAGGTGTGAGGCGTTCGTTCATCACGTGACGGCATCATAAGCTAAACCTATGCAGTCAGAGCCGGAAAGAGAATTGATTAGTTCATCTCGAGTCTTTCGAGTCGTTCGTTCTTTTGTCACGTGACGTGACAGCATTGGACAGATAAATTAGTTAATTTACAAGCTTCCTTACAAACGGGTGCATAGTTATTATTATTATTATTATTTACTCTTACAGTTACGTGATGCGTTTCTGGTCTCAAATTGTAGCTTTTTAATTACAGTTTATAAATGTGAATTTCTGCCATGATTCTTTTCCATAACACTGAATGTGGTAACAAAGGTAATAAACTAAAGAATTGGTTATTATTGTTAAGTATTTTTCCCTCAGACTGAATAGGTTTAGCTTATGAGGCTGTCACGTGATGAACGAACGACTCAAACCCGAAGACTCGAAACAGGTGAACTAATTCAGTGCAGAACCTATAGGATGTTGCGCATGCGCGACTGAACGAATCATTCTCCGAGACGACTCGTTCTTCCCGAGTCACATTAAAGATTCGTTCGAAAAGAACGAATCGTTCAAGAACGACCCATCACTATGCGCTGGCAGCCCGCTGGGGGCCCTTAGGCTAGCCCTGTTTGCAGGGACTGCTCTGACCTTATTAGCCCGTTAGTATCCTATTAATTGATTCGCTCTTGTTGCTTATGATAGAACAGCATCACGATGATCTTGTCTTCGTAAAAGATTATTTTATTCGCTTACGTCAGAAACAGCGAATCCCTTTAAAAACTGGCGGTTGTTCTCACTACGTTGCATTGTTATATTTCTGAGAACTTTTACCCGCCAACTGGCGACTGACACTGATACATATACTCACCAACGCCGATTTCTACTCGCATTTGGCGCTTGGCGAGTGTTCATTTTAGGCCCTGCAGCATGTGTGTGGAGGAGGGGCTGACTGGCACAGTGGTTAACTAGAGAAATTAAACAAGTCACTTCATGCTCAAACGTTTGCCGACCCCTGGTCTAGTGTATCAATGACAGTATAAGTTATTTCATCATTCATCATCAGTCGGACAGCATGTAATTAAATCTGCGACGGTTGAGTGCATGAACACCTCTGTTTTTTTTTTTTTGGTTAATTAAGCATTTTTCTGGCATCTGAAGTGCACGTTTCATGGTGAATTTTTACTGTCAACACACTGTAAACAATATTTAGACAAAAAAATGACATAGGGCCAGATTTACTAAACAGGGCAAATTAGCGTTAGAGGACAATTCCATAAACGCGCTGATGGGAGGGAAACCCTGCAGGTGATTTACTGACCAGGTGCATATTAAAGAACACATGTCCATAATGACCAGCGCAATCCACCAAGAGCAGCGCAAATTACCGCCTGCTTTAAGACATGCTTTTTTTGGGCATTAAATAATGCCGCAAATACTCTGTAGAAAAAGCTACGGTAAAAACCTGTTAAATGGTTAACGGTAAGCTCCCCTAATATATACGGTGAAAAACTGTAATAGACATTTCAGACAATTTTACGGTGAAATACCGCTTTTGGAAGTGAAAAAGAATGTAAAATTTACAGGGAAAAACGTAAGTTGACGTTCCCAGAATTCTTTGCATTGCATTTCAAATTTTGTTTGAATTTGATGTTTTTTCTTTGAAATAACTAGGTTTCTTCTTAGTTTTTTCTAATCAGTTATGTTTATTAGGGTTGTATGTTACATCTAATGTTGTTAAATTATTGTTTATTGCATATTTCAGTTTAATGAGTCTCACCATGATGGTGTTTAGTGTTTGTGTGAATGATACTGTGCACCTTCTATATATGTTACTATTTAAAAGCTGCTTGTGATGGGCTTTGGTTCATCATGTGACTCTCATCACCTGCATTTGGTGGTTATCCGTGTATTACAAAGATACAAAACAGATTTCAGTACTTTAATAGGTTGGTATATTAACATTATATCAGTTAATGAAATTACGGTATTTAACTGTAAATTTAAGTTAATACCTAAAACGGTGCTACCGTATATTTTACGGTAGAATTCCGGCAACCACAGCTGCCGGTTTTTACCATAAATTTTACGGAATTTTTTTTACAGTGTACCAGTGAATTGATTAGCGCAAATCTTAGTGTTGTATGATTAATTTAAATAGTCTCCTCCCATAAATTTATCGATCGACAGAGAAACTCCTACAAACGCATATTCAATAAAGTGAGTCGCAAAAATAACTGTCCACGCCTTTTCAGCGCTAATTTCCCACTGCGTGTCTTTAGTAAATCCTGACAGTAGTTTTAACGCTAAAGGAGGGTTTGCGCTGGCGTAAGCTGGTAGTAAATCTGGCCCAATAGCCAGCTACTTTTGCTGAAATGCATAATGTAACAGCATTATAATTTATTGCTTGTTTCTTGTTGTTGTTGCTAAGGGTGTGTTCCGTGAAGCTCATAGCCATGCTGTATTGTAAATAAACACACAGCTATTGACCAATCAGCATCAAGGACAGCAACAATAATGTACATTAATGAGATTCATCTTGGATATTTCCAAATGGTTTTTATTGAAGTCGGTATAAATTAACAGCAGCATATGATAATATGATGTCCTACTTGTTTAAGTGTTTTTTGCATTACTGTGATGTATTTATTTTAAACAAAGTTGAATTCTATCTATCTGTATGTATTTACGCACATATCTAGTGAGTGTGTGTCACGCTTTGTGTCCTCCCTCGTCCCTCCCCTCGGCTGTCTCTGCCCACTCCTCCGCCATGCACTGACCCAGACTCTGCGCTTCATCATCACCGCCATCATCCTCATCGTCATCGCGAACAATAGAGCGAGGCTGCAGGCCTGATCACACGCGCGAGTGTAACGATGATCAGCGGCGTCTGAAGCGCACGGAAGAAACGCGGCATCGCTTCAGACTCGAGCAATCGGCGAAGATGGCGAACGACTCTCCGGCGAAGAGCCTGGTGGACATCGACCTCGCGTCTCTGCGGGTGAGCGGCTCTGTCCGTGAGTCTCCGCGGGGCTCGGGGCTCGCTGCGGCGGGCTGAGTCCGGATCCGCTCCGCTCGTGTTCGCGGAGACGGAGCGGGGATCGCGTCTCTTATTAACCAGTGCGATGCTCTTTGTGTGATTGCAGGACCCTGCTGGTATTTTTGAGCTGGTGGAAGTGGTCGGCAATGGCACTTACGGACAAGTGTACAAGGTCGGTGTCTATTGAGTCTTACTACATTCACAATGAGCTTTACTGCATCTTTGAGACTACTCCATTCTAGTTTTATAGCAGAATAGTCATTTCTATTGAAATCGAGCGGTTTATCAGAGATTGAGCTCTGCTGATGGGTGTGATCTGCTGCGCATGCGCAGAGACACTCAATGCGACAAAAAACCACATTGATTATAAACCGGCTCTGAAGCAGTGTTTCACACAGATATAAACGAGTTCAGCTCTGGATCTGTGCTTCAGCCTGTGATGCACATTATTACACGGAAGAAATGCTGCTGTTTCAGTCCTGTGTGATCCAGCCTCGACTCTTAACAGCTCTTTTTTTTGATCTGACTGCCATAGATTGAGAGATTTTGTTTTACACAGTACTGAATAAAAAAAGCCAAATAGCTGTTCTGGATAATAGCAGGCATATTGTCATAACTCATATTGTCACAGAGGCATCGGCCCGGGCTGAAGAAGGAGCTTCCTCACATTCTTCCAGTCTGAGGTCATGCTCCCGTTTCTGAAGCATTCACGTATTTCCTTAAATCCCAGCGCTGTCGCCGAGCAGCTTTAAAGTGCTAGATCAGCCAGAAATAAGCCTTCGGTCCTCAGTAGCCGTGCTTCCACTGTGGGGCTAGAAGCGGGCGTGCTAGTGTGTATCCGCTGTGTCTTGATGGGGCCGCGGCGGGCCCCTGGGGGCCACAGAATACCTCGGGCTGGAGGAGCGCTCACGAACAAGCCACCGCTGCTGCTTTCACATGTTTTCATAACAAGCTATCAACTAGCATCAACATTTAAAACTCTTTTAATGGAAAAACTCACTTTCAGATGCCAGCGAGTGCCTGAATTAACTTCTGATCACCGCATGAGGCAGAAATGTGTTATACTCAATGCTAAAGTTAACAATCATGATAATAAAAACACGGTATGCTTGTGAAAATACCAGAGACCGCTTGAAGAACTTAGATAAATCATATATGATTATAATCATGTACTGGTTTCATATTTGTTCTGTCTGCTCCGTGTGTCTTTGTTAATACTGGACTTCTGCACCTGCATATGTCATAAACTGCATATTCTCGGTGTAACTCATATCTTCAGTGTGTGAGCTCCCTCTGCTGCTTCGGCTGAAACCTCCTCAGATCACATGCATCCTGGAGAATTCATATAAAAGCTCATTCTTTCTGAAGAAATTCGTCGGAACCATGCGAGGGTTTATCAGTATTTTTCTGTTGTGTTATCTTGGAGTAAAAAGCCCTAATGGAGTTGTTCTGTGCGTTCCTGGCGTCACAAATAACCGGAGCAGCTGCGGCTGAACAAGTAGCCTATGTGTGTTCTCTTTATGAGAAATAATGCTAATAATGATGTGTTTGATTTAGCATGCTGACACAAATTAATAAATTACTATTTTTATCATAAATCATCATGCTTTTCTTACTTAGATTTTTGTCTTGTTTCAAGCAAAATAATCTTATTTCAAACAGAAAACTTCTGAAATCAAGACAATTTTTACTTGTCTAGAAAATCCTTTTTGATTTAATTTTTGCTGAAAACAAGACAAAAAATCAAAGTAAGAAAAGCATTTTTTGCAGTGTATATAAAAATATTGATGCTGAAGCCTTAAGTCTTTATGTAAGGACCAAACGTCCATTTCTTGTTTAACGATAGAGGTTTCATTATTTTCTCCTCGCGTGTGACGTGTTCTTCAGAGAGTGTGTTTTACAGCAGCGCTGGCCCTACTCTCCCTCGTGTCGTGCCAAAGACACAAGACTTTGATTTTTTTTTTTTTAATTGAAGCCAAAAAGATTTCTGTCCGTCCATTGAAAGTCCGTTCAATCAAAAATTTCAAACTTAAAATGCATATGAATCGCTATGATCTACATATTTAATTTAGGCTTTTATTGGCATGTCAACATTAATCATCACACACAGACATACACACACACACACACACATGTTTGTTTTTGTGAAAAGTGGGGACTCTCCATTGGCGTAATGGTTTTTATACTGTACTTACTGTATGTGCTATTGCCCTACACCAACCCTACACCTAAACCTACCCCTTACAGGAGACTGTGCATTTCAACTTTTTTGAAAAAAACTTAATTCTGAGTGATTTATAAGCGTTTTGAAAAGTGGGGACATGGGTCAATGTCCTGAGATGCCACCTTCAGCTTGTAATACCTGACATACCTTTGTTATTATACACATCTATGTCCTGACTTTTCACAAAAACACACACACACACACACACACACTCACACACACACACACACACACACACACACGCACACACACACACCAGCTATATGTTTTTAGATTAGCCTAGTTTGTGAAAGTATGCAGTAATAAAGTAACAAGCCCCTTGAAGCCGTGGTTTACAGTGAATTTATAACAGCTAAGGGGCGTTGTTAGGCATGACGCGAAGCAGAGTTCCTAAAACCCTCTTAGCTGTTATAAATTCACTGTAAACCACGGCTTCAAGGGGCTTGTTTATATAAAGCGATTATTCTACAGACGGTTTCCTCGTGCGCTCGCGCCTGGCCCGAAGTTAGCTTCGGTCTGTGTTTGTTTATCGGTCTGGTTGGTGGCGCCGGCTGCTAATGCAGTTAAAGTGATGAGTAGTGACGCTGGGCTCAGCTTGTTGTGCTGTGGGATGTGTTTCACATTCATTTATTTATTTGTGGTGACCCCACGATATCAAAACTGACCGATTTTCCAAAAGGCTTCGTTGAATAAACATATGAGCACCTAACGCACGTTTAAAAATCCAAACGAGGTGCAGGTGTTTTTATATCACTGTATTTCTGAAGGAACACTGTCTTTAGAAAATGTTCGAAGTCATTTTCATTTCGTCTCGCATGTAATGCCTGATAAAGCAGCGTTTGTGAGCTCAGCGCTGCTTGTGTAACGTACAGCCGTTAGCGGAGAAACCTCTGGTAATAATTATCTACTCGAGAGGGACTTGGCTGTTGTTATTGATTCTGTTTGGATGTCTACCGGAAGTTAAGTTAGGGCCACAAAAGCGCGCGTGCGCAGTAACGTTTGTTTATGTTGTTGCCGTTAAAACAGTCTATATACGTAGTAAGGTTTCACAAAATAAAACAGAGCAAATAAAGTGTAATGATATTAATAAAACATTATTCTTCCACCAAACAATGTAGTTCCTCAGAAACGGTTGTGGTTTCAACCAAGCGGCAACCTCCCGCTCGCTCTCGTGAAACCAACACGGAAGTGACCTAAACTGTAGTTCATGGACTGGCCGCTCGATCCTAGAGACTCTCCGTGTTAAAATACCCAACTTTACAGCAGAAAAAACATGTTTACAGCCTGGTTCAAAAAATGATTTTGGTCTATATAGCTTTGAGGGGGTGGATTTAAACTCTTCCGTTTAAATTATATCAAGCCATAAAATTCTGTGTAATTAAGGGCGTGGCCACTTGAGTGACAGGTGTATTGCCGCTGCTGTCACCACTGTCATGCTTGGGGGGTGTGGTTTCAGCAACCAGCTCCACCCACATCCCGCCTTTTTGCCCATTTTCGGTTATCCAGGAGTGACGCGCAGTCAAGATGGCGACGGCCGTCTCCGCGCACTTTGAGCTTCAAAAATGCTCTTCAGAAACTTACGGGTGACGTCACGGACACTACATCCATTTTTTTTTTTTTTTTTACAGTCTATGGCTGCGTCCGAAATCGCATACTACTTGTGTAGGTACTACATTTGAATTCGAACATACTACTCGACCGTTAAAAAAGTACGTTCTATATAGTATGAATGAGGGTAGTATGAATGGAATTCGGACGTACTACATCCGCCATGTTGATCTTCACAACAGCGCAAAAATGTAAAGAACACTTCACTGCGCTAACATCGTTAATGATTTAAATTCTTACCGCTTAACACACCGTCTATTTAAAGAAAGCAGCGTTAACAAGCTGATGTACTACATTGCTTTCCGCCATTTTTCGGATGTGACGCCGCCTCTCCCACGGCCTCATGGGACAGTAAAGTGTCCGTCGTTTGCCTACTACAGAATTCGGGCGGAAGCAGTAGGTCATCCGGGTACTTCTCGCATACTGTTTTTCGCATACTATATAGTAGGGAAGTATGCGATTTTGGACGCACTCTATGGTTCCAACAAAGTGGTTGCCGAGCAACACACAGACGTAAACAAAGGTGTGTTTGTAGAGTAATTTACAACGGCTTCAAACACGGCTCAACCAATCAGAATCAAGGACCAGAACTATCCGATCTATAATACACGTTTTAAACCGTAGAACGTAGCGATGTTGTCCCATGACTTCATTACGTTGCGTGTTTAATTCGGCACGAGTGACTGTAGCTATCATAAAGAATTAAATCATTTTACATTAAAAACGTGTGTGTTACAACAGTGAATTCACTTTCAGCCGTCAGATCAAATCATGACTGAAGAAAGAGATGGCAGTAATTGTGCTTCACTGCAGTCACAGCAGGAAGTGCAGAGACACGACGTCCCACAATGCACCACGCTCCCTACAGCCTCACATCAGCGTGAGAGAGAGGAGACCGAGCGGGGACCAAACGCATATAAACAGCTGCAGAAACATGCTCCGCTGCTGTAATCGAAGGGCTTTTGGCTGGGTGGTCAACACTTTGGCATCATAATCTTACCTGCAGATACAGTGGTGTGTTGTTATGAAGGAATATTGTGATTTTGCTGATTGTGATCGTGGAGCTCTATAGCCTGTGTTTATCCTCCAGATCCTGTGAGAACACGGCAGTCTTGAACCTACAGTGACATTTCATCTTCACTGACAGACAGAAGCTGAATTTAAGGCATTTCTGACTCGGATCCAGTTTCATTTTTGCAGCCAGTGACCACACAGAGTCAGATTTGTACAGAAATCAATCCTGGCCACATTCAGATGTGGTTAGAAGTGAGAGTTATTGAGGCCTGTGCTCTCAGATTGGAGTTCAGATTGTTTTCCTGTGTGTGTGTGTGTGTGTGTGTGTGTGTGAGAGACACACACTGTGAGAGTGTGAACACGCCGTGACGCCCGTTAAGGGCTTGAGCTCTTGGTCACCTGTAAGCAGCGTTTCATCATAAAACAATAAAACGATGCGCACAGGACAGTCGCAGACATCTGATCGTATTCCAGTGAATGAGAAATGATTGCAGTGCAAACCGCTGAAGAGCTAGACGTGGTTCACAGGCTTCATGTGCCACAAATCAGCCGCTGTAGAAAAACTTGAATGGTTGCAGACCGGATGATTGTCTGTTTTGCTTGCATCTATACACCTTTCACTTTTTAAGACTAAAACAAAAGATGGATTCATTGTTATTATTAATTAAGAAGCCCAACAACAATAAAACAGTAGGCTATAATGACAAACTAGCTTACATAACATTTATTAACAGATCTTCAGGTGAGTCTCTCTCGTGCTGCAGCGCTCGTCGTATGGAGCAGAGCATGCACTCGCGCAAATGAGACCACGGCAAATTTTAACACGCAAATGTGACTGTTTTGGTTGCAGTCTAGAGCCCTGTTTCATTCTGTTTATATGATGGGTTACTGAATCATTCACTTACTCGATTTATTCAAAAACGTGGATTTATTCAGTAACGAATAGGGATTTACCGATCCAATATTCAGTATCGGTATCTATCAACTATATTTGAAGTGTTCTGAAGCGGTTTCATAGTTTAATGTGAGGTAGAGATGAGTATTTAAGTCGAAGTTCAGGTAAAGTCTTCTCTCCGCTGCGTCTGTCTGTCGTCCTCCATTCAGCGTCAAACTGTGTCGCGAACGCTGAAACTCTCTTCAAGAGCACAATAACTGAGATTTATCATCAGTCTCTTCTATGCGGAGCGCTGTGTTGCTTCATTCTCACAGAAGCGCTTTGTGCCGCTGTGTATTGAGCCTTTCGCATTATAATAGTTTTGCTCAATGAAAGGTTATTAATAATCTTTCTTGTTCTGTCCTATCTATCATATGTTGCTGCCTCATTACTGTGCTATACATTTAAAATAAATGTCTTTTGATTTATAGTATATATTTATATATAAATATTTACTTGTGTTTCATGAATGTATTTTACAACAATACAAAGATTTAGTCCTACACTTATTTGTTCCCCTCTGAATAATGTTATTTCACTAAATGTTTAGATTTTATAGCATTATTGTGCACTAAGGATTTTTATTTTTAAATAATTAAAAAGAAAAAGTAAAACTTGGAAAAAAAGATGAAATAGATTGTTTAGCCGTCTGACAGCAGAGAACTGTGAACATGCGAGTTTGCTGTTAAACGACTGAAATATGAGCATCGCTTCTTGATCGATCTCCAGAGATGAGGAACGTCCCTGCTGTGGATCTGAGCTGAGCTGACCACGTGCTGGCGTTTATGAATCCGAGAAAGCGTGACGATCACATGCAGCAGCCGTCTGAAATGTTGTTTCTTCAGGTTTGGGATGCGGTTGTGTTTGGACAGATGAGGAGCTGTGATCGGTGTTTATGACTCTTTGAGTGTGACTCTGAGCGATGGCTTCTGAGGAGCATCTGCCCTCGCACTAAACACACTGCTGTTCTTCCTCGGTGTGTGTGTACATTGTTTTCTTTGTGTCGGCCAATGAGGCGTGAGCTTCAGGTCACATGTCCAGAGCCGCTGGAGCTCTAGGTGGCGCTAAAACACCGAAGACTGATTCGCGTCCAGCAGGGATGCGTTTGACTCCACACACACACACACACACCCTACACCTAAACCTACCCCTTACAGAGACACACACACACACACACACACACACACATCCTACACCTAAACCTACCCCTTACAGACACACACACACACACATTCACGCTGCCTGTGTGAAAGACTCGTTTATCTCCAGCCTGTGTTCTGTGTGCTCTCCTCTCTTCATCTGAGACAGACTGGACCTTCGAGGCGGCTGGACACGAGAGAGGAAGACCTCACTGTGACAGCTGTGCTCCTCTCTGAACTGAAGCTCTGTTCTCGGTCCTGTGCTCCGTGTTACTGCTGTATCCGTGCCTCATTAATCATCACACACACACACCGTCTCAATCATAATGTGATGCTGCGGTGTGTTTGCGGCGTCTCGTATGAACACATCACATACGAACAGATATGAGCTTGTTCATGTATGATCATGTGATTCACAGCCCCAGAGAGCTGGTGGTCATGTGACCGGAGCGTGAGGCTGTGATTGGCTGAGAGTGAGTAACCAGGCAGACTCGCACATTCAGTAGATCTAGCACAGCTCTCAGAGAAACCGCCGGATCTCAGGCGCTCTGTGACTAGCTCCGATCTTCAGTGATGCTCAGTCCTCTCACACGCCCGCAGCGTGCCGTCCTGAAGGACTGTGTGGAAGTGTGTGTCCAGGCTGCGTGCGGTGACCTGCAGGCAGAGAGAGAGGACACTAGTGGGTTTTTAAGGAATCACAGTTGGGTGAACTTCTATAGTAGGGATGAAACGATTACCAGTTTGATGATAAAGTTCCCCACGCTTAGTATTACCCTTTCATTTTTTAATTGTAATTGAAACCACATTCGATTACTGCAATTTGAACAGCTGAGGATAAATAAACACTGTCCAGCATCAAGCAGAGTTTCCGCGTCGCGTGTTGTTTTCAGTGAAAACACGGAAAAGCTGGGAGGTTTTAAAAGAGTGCTAAGAGAATTATAATAATGAATATATGAATGAATTAATTATATGAATCTACCTCTGAATGTTCTGACTGTCTTCAGAAAAGATTCGATGGTATTTAGTTTTCATCTTCGCTCCGTGTAATACCTGATAAAGTAGAGTAAACCTATTTTTACCTATTCATACCTATTAAGCTCCCCAAAATCAACACGGAGACATTTTTAGTGCACAAGATATTGGTTTCAGTATAAAAAGTTATGTTAAAATAAAATATTTTTGTGTGAGAGATTAATATTGTATTTTAAATGACAAAAGCATTTCAATTAAGATATACATCATTAAATTCAGAAAGTCTGGCTGTGCTTAATGGGTACATTTCTGTGTTCTTTACACCGCTGTTCCCATTAAACTCACATCATGCTTTATTAAAAATTCTTGTTTATTTTAAGGAAAAGTTTTAAAGAATAATTGTAAAAATATATATTTTTTGAAGGTACAAAGTCAATCACAAAAAAACAGAAAACTAAAATAAAGCAACAAGTCGATCAGTTATATATTCATAGTGAAGTGTCATCTAAGCAACATTGCAGCATCTGGACTAGTCCACGTTCAGCTGAATAACACATTCAAAAATCAGATAAAACAAACCAATAAAACCTTTAATTCTTGGGGCTGAACACAGAAACTAGCCTCATTATGAGCCTCTTATTAAATGGATATCATCTTATCTATAGTCTCTTACGGCTGGAATACACTACTTGATTTTCCACAGATTTACAGTCTGCAGATCTGAGTCGACAGAATCCAGAGAAAATCAATTAACTTAACTTAAAGTGACAACCATCAGTTAATATGTAAAGTCTGTTCATGAAGTATTTACAGACGTTCAGTGTAGAAGAGCTTAAAGAGAGCACTGAGCTTAATTGGAGCAGCAACAATTTATAATGCATTTCATGTAATATTTATTAAAATGACAGGATTTTGCTAAATAAATAGTTTAGGTCATGTATTAAGTTCATACATATTTTAATATGAACAATTATTAACAATATCTATGAAATTATACTTTTTCTAACTGATGTCACAGCTGTGTAGTCGTGCACCTTTAAGCTCACTTTACAATAATATGAAATCTTTCAAAAATTACAGCACTGTAAAACTACAGACCAGCAATGAACTATAGATTTATAATATTATGGATGTAAAAGTACAAGCCAGTAATGCCTGTGACGTAATATGTTAGCGTAGCACACGATCTTATACAGCTAGTCAGCTAACTGTGGTCTGTAGCATCTGTGCTGTGTTGCTAAAACTTGTAATTATTTCACGCATCCCAGTTCCAGGTTATAATATGCAAAAGTCTGAACATTAATCTCTTAATTTTACAATAAGTAGTGAAACTTACCCAAAATAAAGTCTTAAACATCTAAAAAAAACGCACATTTAAGGGGCTCCTCTTTTGATGAAAGTTTTCAGACAGCTTTCAAAATGGCCGCCAGACAGCGTGAACACATGGAGACTCGTATCTCAGCGTGTGACGATCTGATGGACTTCAAATTACAGGAGGTATATAGTAACAAACACAAATTATTTTTCTTTTTATAATCTGATCTCAAAAATGGAAGTGAGCTTAATGGGTACGTTTACCCTTGTTTTAATCACAACGCTGCTTTGTTCGCGGAGTTTACGGGAACCCGCTGTAATTCTGCTCCATCAGCGCCACCTGCTGTCAGAGACTGGATTTACAGAGACTTACGTTCACATTCAGTCTGTGCGCAGTTTCTGTCTGGACTAAAGTCAGACTGGATTTGCCCTGCTGTGAATTTTGACCGGTTGATGAAAAACAAGCTTATGTGGATTCTACACATTTAAACAATTAAGATACCTAGAATTATTTATGGAGCAGAAAAAACTAAACAATCATTTACTAATCAGTTTTCATTTTGACATCCCTTTCCTTTATTTAACGGCTGAAATATGAGGTTTACCTTTTTATGAAGCTTTTACAAAGTTTTATTTGAACATTTCGTACATGTTATTAGATAAACTGTTGTCAGTCATGTTGTCATTTAAAATCCAGACATCATTGGTAATGTTGTTTTAGTGTTTATGCTGAAGAGATGCAGCGTCCAGAAGCCCTGTAACTCTCAGGGCCTGGATCGGGCGAAATGGACGTCATGGTTAATATTTGCAGCTGAGCAGATGCGATAACTGTCATGAACACGCTCTAAAGCCCAGCACACACCAAGCTGACGAACTAGTGGTGACGAAAGCGTCTGGGTCCAAAGTTGCCCTGACACACCAAACCGACACCCGACGGCCCCGTTCTGTGCCTTTCTCGTGCACTGGTTCGCCAGCTGAACAGCCAATCAGAATGATCAGATGGCCCGACTGACCGACGAGCTCCGATGTTGATTTGACATGTCGAATCGGCCGAAAAAAGCCAACGGTGCAGAACACGCTGAGAAAACTTAGTCGGCCGACGAACAAAAACTGCCCGATGGCCGACTGTCGGCTTGGTGTGTACCGGGCTTAAGCGGTTCACCAGTCACAACGCACTGGGCCAGCTAACCAATCACATTTCATGTTTCGGGAGGAGGGGCTTCATCAAAACAGGATGTAAACTGAGCGTTCGAGACTGACTGGGAAGAGAGGTGCTGCACTAATGTAAAATATGTGAAAACAATCCAGCATGAAAACCTATTCTAGTACACACCAAAAACCAAACCAAGAGTTTATAAAAGCTCATAATAGGAGCTCTTTAGATTAGGCTTTCATTGAGCAGCTCAACCGTGACGTGTGAGAACCTGTGAGGATCATTCTGTCAGTGAATGATGACCCGTCTCATGTTTGGGTGAAATGATATTTTAAGACACTGTGAAACACCCTGATAAAGGTGTGGATGGTTCTCTCCAGAAAGGCTGAAAAAGACAGACAAACAGTAAACGGTGGAGTACAGTCGTGGTTCCTGAGGCAGAACGTTTTCTGAAGGCACAGCTGGGAGAATGAAGAGCACCGAGTTGAAGGTGTTTTGGGCTGTGAAGGGTTGCTTCTAGGCTTTGTTTATGGTGCTGTTGTGAACGGAGGAGGAGATTTGAAGTGCTTCCACTTTTAGATGCAGCCTTTTTACAGATGAAATGGTTTTGCTGCTCATCTGATCTTTTAAATCTCCAAATAATTGAACTAGGTCTGCAACTAATTATGTTTAATTAATCAATTAATTTGATAAATGTACATTTAATTTTTTGTATTTAATAAGTTATTCCACATCCTGCCAAATATTGTCCTCCAAAACCACATGGACTGAAGGCTGTGAGAACGCATATAGTGACTGTAAACTTTATATTATAAAACAAAAAGAAATGACTGTTTCTGAAAGAGGAACACATTCACCTCATTACCATCATCTTTTACAGGTACTGCTCTCATCACAATATAGCTACCTGTGCCATATGAAGAACATTAAACCTACATATAATGTCTAACAACAAATACTTGAGCAAAAAGTGTTTTAGTCTAAATCTTTACGCTCCGTCTGTCTGTCTGCACATGCACACGCTTCCTTCAGTGAAGTTTAGCGGAGACTCACTCTCTGTCCAGACCAGCCACGTGATTAGAGCATACCTGTGAAATATTCAATTCAGTTCAATTCAATTCAAGTTTATTTGAATAGCGCTTTTCAAGATGCAGAGTTATGTACTGAAGAAAACGCATCTCTAACCGCACAGATATCTGTCAGATCTCTGGTAAAAATAAATCTTGCTGCCGCATTCTGGATTAATTGTACAGGTTTTATAGAACTGGCTGGAAGACCTGCCAAGAGATCATTGCAATAGTTCAGTCTGGAGAGAGCAAGAGCTTGAACAAGGAGTTGTGAGGCATGTTCTGATCTTCCTGATGTTGAATAAAGCAAATCTGCAGTTTTAGTAATGTGGTCTGAGAAAGTCAGCTGATCATCAATCACAACTCCAAGGTTTCTGGCTGTTTTTGAAGGAGTTATGGTTGATGAGCCTAACTGGATGGTGAAATTGTGATTAAATGATGGGTTTGATGGAACCACAAGCAGTTCTGTCTTGGCAAGGTTGAGTTGAAGGTGATGGTCTTTCATCCAGCAAGAAATGTCTGTCAGACAAGCTGAGATACGAGCAGCTATCGTCGGATCATCAGGATGAGAGGCAGAGTTGAGTGTCATCAGCAAAGCAGTGATATGAAAAGCCATGTTTCTGAATGACAGAACCTAGTGATGCCATGTAGACCGAGAAGAGAAGTGGTCCAAGAACTGAGCCCTGAGGCACCCCAGTAGCTAGTTGTGGCGACTTGGACACCTCACCTCTCCAAGACACCTTGAAGCACCTATCTGAGAGGTAAGAGACTTGGTTGAACACAGCTCGTTCAAGTGTTTTAGCAATGAAAGGAAGAAGGGAAATCGGTCTGTAGTTCTCTGAAAGAGATGGGTAAAGAGTGGGTTTCTTAAGTAGTGGGGTTATATGAGCCTGTCTAAATGCTGAGGGGAAACTCCAGTGTGAAGGGATGTATTAATGATGTGAGTGAGTGCAGGTACAACTGCAGGAGAAATGGCTTGAAGGAGATGAGATGGAATAGGATCAAGCGGACAAGTAGTAGGATGAGTTTAGAGACTACTGGCTCAGAGAGTGAAGAGAAGGATGTGAACGAGTGTAAGTTTGCTGGTAAGATGTGTTTGGCAGATTATGGTGTGGAGAATTGTGCAGTGATGCTTTTAATTTTATTAATGAAGAACGTGGCAAAGTCGTCAGCTGTTAGAGTTGATGAAGGAGGGGGAGGAGGAGGACAAAGGAGACATCATCTAGTTGCCCAGAGTGAAGATTAAGTTGCATATGAGACGGATTTACTCTCATTGTAGAGGGTTGTCCATCTTCACCATCACGCAAGTTCTTTGATACAGCTGTGCGCTCCCCACAGTGCAAAAGGGACCCCTCTCAAACCGTGTCGCACCAAGCTCCAGACGTTATTTAAGTGACACACACCGGTATTGCGGTATATTAAAAATTCATATCATGACAAAAATAAACGTAAAAAAAGTATTCGGTATGAACCGGTATACCGCTCAGTACTACGATATTAAATGTATGACCACTGGTCATCTGAAATGGGAATAGAAAGGTCTTGTTCCCAAATCTCCTTGAAACGCTTTGAAAGATCAGGTATCAAAACAAACACCATACTTTTGATAATAACTGCTGCACATGTTAAAGTGCTGTAGGTTTTTATGGAGTATAAATATATAGCCAGTGACACGCCACACAGTTAAAATCCCCACCTAGAACTGATATATGAGAATGGACATATGACAAAAAAGAGATGAAATTCAGCAATAATTAAAGTATAATAAAACAAGAGTTTCTGACCAGCAGCAAGACTGAATTTATGTGTTGAAACGCCACAGCCGGTGGATTTGTCATGGCAGAGGATGATAAACCTGAGCGACTCGATTCTGTCTGTAGTTTTATGAGCAGAGCCGAGTCTTCTGAAGAAATCAGCCTGTTATGAGTCGATGCTAGTTTAGCAGCTAACACAGCCCGTCATCATCAGGACAAGTCATACTCATTTATAGACAACTTTATACAATACAGACCCTTTCAAAGCAGCAATCGGTAATAACAGTGAAACGGTTTCTGCTGTATATCAGTTCAGATCTGATGTAGTTTAACCTCACTGCTCTTTATTTACAGCAGAAACACAGGTAAGAGAACAGCTGAAATTGTGAAAGCCAAATAGACATAAAGGTTTGTGTAAAACATGCAGAAAAGGACAAGAAAATTGATGATGGGCTGTTGAGCTGTTGATAAATAACACCCAGTCCTGTGAATTTGTGCTTGTTCTTCCAGTAGCGTCAGTGAGTTGTTTGTTATATTTCTCGTTCTTTCTTCCGTTTCATGGACTCAGATGTGAGAGATTCTTAACGTTATCTCTGCTGGCTGAAGCTGTTCATTTAGTTTGATCAGAAAACACAGACGCGGTCTGCTGTTGGTGAGTTTCTCCGTGTCTGAAGCACACGAGGAAAGAGTCGAGGGTCTGTCCTCCGCCGTCAGGATCACTAACCCTGCTGTCATCCATGCTAACGCTCATGAAGCTGCACAGAGGCATTAGCGTGTATATCATGTGCTTCTCTAACTGATTTGCTCTGTGTTTCTGATCAGGGTCGACATGTCAAAACTGGGCAGCTGGCGGCCATCAAAGTCATGGACGTGACTGAAGTAAGTGCACACAGCTCACAGAGCCACGCTTCTCACATCAGTGTTCAACACAACCAATGAAGCAAACCGTATTATGAAATGGTCAAGAAAGGTAGTATATGAATCCATAAACAACAGGAGGAGCACTGAGCTCAAGTACTGCACATCTGTACTCAGACAAACTCCCGCTGTGTGTGTGTGTGTTCAGGATGAAGAAGAGGAGATTAAGCTGGAGATTAACATGCTGAAGAAATACTCTCATCACAGAAACATCGCCACGTATTACGGCGCCTTCATCAAGAAGAGTCCTCCAGGACACGACGACCAGCTGTGGGTCAGTTTCTCACACACACACTCACAAACACACTCTCACACACTCACTCACTCACTCACTCACTCACACACTCTCACACTCTCTCTCACACACACACACACACACACACACTCACGCGCGCACACACACACACACACTCACACTCACACTCACACACTCACACTCACACTCACACACAATCACACACTCACTCACTCACGCGCACACACACACACTCTCACAAACACAATCACACACTCTCACGCACACACACACTCACACACACTCACACTCACACACACTCACACACACTCACACTCACACACTCTCACAAACACAATCACTCACTCACTCACTCACTCACTCACACACACAATCATACACTATGACTACGAGACTATGACATTTCCTGAGACGACTTGCCCCACACACACCCCTGTGCATGTGATGTTCAGAGAGAGTCTGCTTCATTACTGCCAGCGTCAAGATGAGAGCTGCATTTCACACCGTTTGCTCAGAACTGATCGTCTTCAGTTCCATGTTCTGCGTCTGTGTGTGTGTGTGTGTGTGTGTGTGTGTGTGTGTCTGTATACATCTGTGTGTGTCTGTATACATCTGTGTGTGTGTGCCTGTATACATCTGTGTGTGTGTGTCTGTATACATCTGTGTGTGTGTGCCTGTATACATCTGTGTGTGTGTGTGTCTGTATACATCTGTCTGTGTGTGTCTGTATACATCTGTGTGTGTGTGTGTGTGTGTGTGTGTGTGTGTCCAGTAAAGCAGTGAGTTTCTCTTGCAGCTGGTGATGGAGTTTTGTGGAGCCGGTTCGATCACAGATCTTGTGAAGAACACTAAAGGGAATACTCTGAAGGAAGACTGGATCGCATACATCTCCAGAGAAATCCTCAGGGTATGAAGCGACGCTCACACACACACACACACACACACACACACACACACACACACACTCACACTCCTGTGTGTTTCTCTCGGCAGGGTCTGGCTCACCTGCACGCTCATCACGTCATCCACAGAGACATCAAGGGCCAGA
>NC_081163.1:37235257-37301047 GCF_012432095.1 Onychostoma macrolepis
TTGGATGAGATGCGGAAGAAATTAATCTTACTCACAATAGTGTTTTAAGTACAAAACCAGACAAATGCGTTGAAATAAATCATTGAGGTGTGGTAACTGTAGTATAAGCGGAATAATTGTCTTCGGTCTGATGAATTATTAGAAAATAATGCACGCCTTCGGTAAACAAATCCACGCTAGTGCTGTAGAATCAGTGGGCGGGGTTAAACGGGCAGTGCTGTAGAAGCAGGCGTTGATCTTCTGTGGAGGCGGTGCTTATCCACACTATTACATCATACTATTACATTCCAAGCTGTCGTTTTGGCAAACTGGCTTCAATATAAGCCATTTTAGACTAACGAGAAAGTTAGAGGATGTTTTTTATAGTACAAGGACATTTTATGTGTCAAAAGGTCAAGGGAGTTTTGGTCTCTCAGTTCATGACCCCTTGAAAGGTGAACAGTATGTAACTGTGTGTGTGTGTGTGGCAGCTCGATCGTGAACGTGCCGGGCGAGTCGACTCTGCGGCGGGACTTCATCCGTCTGCAGCAGGAGAATAAGGAGCGCTCGGAGGCTCTGAGACGCCAGCAGCTCCTCCAGGAGCAGCAGCTCCGCGAGCAGGAGGAGTACAAGCGGCAGCTGCTGGCCGAGCGACAGAAGCGCATCGAGCAGCAGAAGGAGCAGAGGAGGCGTCTGGAGGAGGTCTGTGAGAAAACACACCCATCCTGTGATTCCGAAATATGTGCTTTATTCAAAGTTAAACATGTCTAATGTGAGTTTGAATATCATATTGCGTGACATTTATAGCCATACTGAAAGCAACAATAGATAGATTACCTCAGATCTTGAAAATAAATGTAAGCAAACATGTATGTTAAAACTGGGAACTCACTGCGAACCAACGACTGCATTCCATAGCAAAGATGTCTCAGTCACTCACTATGTACATTTAATGATGTTAAAAGGTTTGATGCGAATGCAGAGAGGCTCCGCCCACACACGCTTCTGATTGGCTGTGATATTTGATTGATGCTGTCGTGTCTGGTGTGGGCAGACAAATCGCGTGTAGTTAGGACACTGTTAGGCTATGCAATCCAAAAATCATCTTGAAAAAGCGCAGGTCACATGATCATAAACTCTGTACATCGTACGTCACAATGTGGTAGTCTTTAACCATCTGAACCTGATCCGACCGGAGCATGCCATACTGTAGCAGAAATACTTTCCCCTCTCTGACAAAAGTGCAGTTTTGAAAGCGAAATCAGTCACTTCTATGACATGTCACTTCTTTTATTGAATAAGTGTTCTCTCTGTCAGTTATGTGTGTAACCTCGCCGGTCTCTCAGCTCTGCTGATGTGTGCTGAATGACAAGGAACTGTATAGACCCTCTTTCTTTATGTTGAAGCTTAAAGTGGAAATGCTTGCCACTATAACGCATGGCAGTGTTGAGCGTAAGAGCAGTAACGACTGTACGTCGGTCTCGTGTCCTGCAGCAACAGAGACGCGAGCGAGAGATGAGGAGGCAGCAGGAGCGAGAGCAGAGGAGGAGAGAGCAGGAGGAGAAGAGACGTCTGGAGGAGATGGAGAGGAGGCGCAAAGAGGAGGAGGAGCGCCGAAGAGCAGAGGAGGAGAAGAGGAGGGCTGACCGCGAGCAGGTGTGTGTGTGTGTGTGTCCACACGAGCTCTCTGAGAGACCGGCTCCTGCTCTACAGCTGGCTCTGATTTCACAAATATAATCCACTCTCATTCACACGCTCTCGATTTGTTCAGTGTCTGTTTGCTTCCATAAACTTCAAGTACATGAAGAAAACTATTTCTGAACTAAAGCTGTGAGTTGGTAAATTAATGTAATGTTATATTAAAGGCAGAAATTAACAGCAGATTCCATATCCAACTTCTGTTTATTTTTAGATGTAATAATGAACACCCCCCAAAAAAACCTTTTGCATAGAAACATTTAAATTGCATGTTTTTTTTATGTGAATCTTTCAGTGGATTTTAACGGACTTTAAGAAGTTATGACCAGTCTTTGAGAAAACAAATGAGATGACTAAGTTTTTAAGACTAGTGTAATCAGTGTAGGTGTCTGACGGAGCTGGTGTTCCCGACCGCATCAACACAGACAAATATTGTGTGTTCAGTTTTTAGGATCATTCACCAAAAATGAAATTGTCATTAATTACTCACCCTCATGTCATACTCACCCCTTTTGTTCATCTTCGGAACACAAGTTAAAATAATTTGAAGAATCCAAGAGCTTTCTGACTCTCCACAGACAGCAGTGCAACAGGTTTCACAAAATTACGGTTGAACCCTGATGTCACATGGACTATTTCACCGATGTCCTTGCTACGTTTCTGAGCCTCGATCGTGGTAATGTCCTTGCTGGAGGGTCCGAGAGCTCTCGGATTTCATCAGAAATATCTTTATTTGTGTTCCGAAGATGAGCGAAGGTCTTACGGGTTTGGAACGACACGAGGGTGAGTAATTAATGACAATTTCATTTTTGGGTGAACTAACCCTTTAAAGTTTTAAGCGCTGTATGATGTGTATTTTGTGGGAATATCTAAAGGTATTACATTCAGATATGCTTTTGCATTCAAAACATAATTTAAAAATAAAATAAAGTCCACAGTAATGAATAGAGCTAATGATGCCCTCAGGACAAACCGCAGCACATCAGAGCAATGAGTGTAAGACTGAGGTCAGTCAGTTCTGACCGTTCACGCAAATCTACTCGTGTTTGCTTCATTTTGCCCCCTTACACACCCTTTTGGAAAAGTCCCCTAGCTTGGTAGGGCTGATTGGGTTTACAGAGTGATATGTCATTATTGAATGGAAACAGAGATGATCGATAGTTGTACGATCACATGTCAGATATGTGCAATCACCAGAATGAAGCTCTGTTTTACCCCACTGACCATCGGCCTGAGCGCTGGAGTGTGTCGGGCCGGAGCTCACCTGTGTGTGTGTGTGTGTGTGTGTGTGTGTGTGGACAGGAGTACATCCGCCGGCAGCTGGAGGAGGAGCAGAGGCACCTGGAGATCCTGCAGCAGCAGCTGCTTCACGAGCAGGCCATGCTTCTGGTGAGAGACGTCTGCCGCGTCGTCTCACTCGCACACTGACCTCCACACGAGTCAGACCGCTGCAGTCCAACACTTGAGACGAGAGCACAGTGACGAGGCGAGAGAGAAGCCATCTAGCTCGTCTTTCTCTGCCGCTGCACCATGTGTTCAGTGCTCCAGTTATTAGTGATCATAAGTCACTGTAGAACTAGAGTAATACAGCAGATGACAGCTAGTATGATTTATTTTGGGTTAAAGCAGTATTCTGTGTTGGAGAGGATGTCTTGCGTATCTGCAGCTGTCGAAATAAAAATCAATATTAAGAAGCACACAGATTTGTTAGCCATTTACTAACATTAATAGAGAACTTGTGCACTTTTGTGAACATCACTGTTATAAGTGACCAAAAATGAAATTGTGCTGTTAATTTACTCATCCTCAGGCCATTTGAGATGCAGGTGACTTTTTCTTCAGTAGAACAGTAAAGAATATTATTTTTTAGCTGAAACCGTGCTCCTTTGTGATTCATAAAATGCAAAAAGAAATTGACAAAACACTGGCCCTCTTTATTAGAAACCACTGAGCAAAACATCCTGTAATTGCTGTTAAAACAGCTGGATTACAGTTTTTCTGGCTCTGATTATTGAGGTGTTTGTGCTTTAATACATTCAGCCCCTGGTGTCTCTGCAGCACGAGCGTTTGTTGTGAGGTGTTTAACCCTCTGGGGTCTGAGGTCATTTTGGGGCCCTTGAGATGTTTTGACATGCCCTGATATTTGTGCTTATTTCAGCTACTTAAAACATACTATTGACCAACATGTAATTTTTTTTGTATTCAGCACAAACTGTGCTACAATAATATGTGACCAAGATGGATGTACATGTTTGCATTTTTTAGAAAAAAAATATTATGCGTGGTTTGTAAGTTTTGGGGAAAAAATGTAGCTGAAATAAGGCCATAAAACCCACACTAAATAGTCCTGAACAAGACAAGCAGCGCAGATGTGTTGAGCGTGAGCGCTGCTGTGTGTGCAGGTGGACGAGCGTCACCGCAGGAGTGTGCAGGGCTCTCCTCAGGCTGCGGTCCTGCAGAAGCAGCCTCCGGCCGTGCCCCTGCAGAAGCAGCCTCCGGCCGTACCCCTGCAGAAGCAGCCTCCGGCCGTACCCCCGCGGTCATCAGAGCCCTTCTCCAACGGCAGCAACAGCAGCGACCCGCAGGTGAGCCCACACACACCACTCACTGACCCCTGACCTGTCACACACACACCACTCACTGACCCCTGACCTGTCACACACACACCACTCACTGACCCCTGACCTGTCACACACACACCACTCACTGACCCCTGACCTGTCACACACACACACACACACACACACACACACTGACCCCTGACCTGTCACACACACACACACACACCACGCTGACCCCTGACCTGCCACACACACACACCACATGCTGAGCCCTGACCTGCCACACACACACCACTCGCTGACCCCTGACCTGCCCCAGACACACGACGCTCTGACCCCTGACCTGCCACACACACACACACCACGCTGACCCCTGACCTGTCACACACACACCACGTTCTGACCCCTGACCTGCCACACACACACACCACACGCTGACCCCTGACCTGTCACACACACCACGTTCTGACCCCTGACCTGCCACACACACACCACTCGCTGACCCCTGACCTGCCCCAGACACACCACGCTCTGACCCCTGACCTGCCACACACCACGCGCTGACCCCTGACCTGCCACACACACACACCACATGCTGAGCCCTGACCTGCCACACACACACCACTGCTGACCCCTGACCTGCCCCAGACACACGACGCCTGACCCCTGACCTGCCCCAGACACACACACTGACCCCTGACCTGCCACACACACACACACACATGCTGACCCCTGACCTGCCACACACACACACACCACGCTGACCCCTGACCTGCCACACACACACACACCACGCTGACCCCTGACCTGCCCCAGACACACACCACTCGCTGACCCCTGACCTGTCACACATACACCACTCGCTGACCCCTGACCTGCCCCAGACATACCACGTGCTGACCCCTGACCTGCCACACACACACACCACATGCTGAGCCCTGACCTGCCACACACACACCACTCGCTGACCCCTGACCTGCCACACACCACGCTGACCCCTGACCTGCCACACACACCACACACTGACCCCTGACCACACACACACACACACATCGCATGCTGACCCCTGACCTGCCACACACACACCACTCGCTGACCCCTGACCTGCCCCAGACACACCACACTGACCCCTGACCTGTCACACACACACACACCACATGCTGACCCCTGACCTGCCACACACACACACACACATGCTGACCCCTGACCTGCCACACACACCACGCTGACCCCTGACCTGCCCCAGACACACGCTCTGACCCCTGACCTGCCCCAGACACACCACACACTGACCCCTGACCTGCCACACACACACACACATCGCATGCTGACCCCTGACCTGCCACACACACACACCACTCGCTGACCCCTGACCTGCCCCAGACACACCACCACGCTGACCCCTGACCTGTCACACACACACACACACACACACCACATGCTGACCCCTGACCTGCCACACACACACCACACGCTGACCCCTGACCTGTCACACACACCACGTTCTGACCCCTGACCTGCCACACACACACCACTCGCTGACCCCTGACCTGCCCCAGACACACGACGCTCTGACCCCTGACCTGCCACACACCACACGCTGACCCCTGACCTGCCCCAGACACACGACGCTCTGACCCCTGACCTGCCACACATACACCACTCGCTGACCCCTGACCTGCCCCAGACATACCACGTGCTGACCCCTGACCTGCCACACACACACCACATGCTGAGCCCTGACCTGCCACACACACACCACTCGCTGACCCCTGACCTGCCCCAGACACACGACGCTCTGACCCCTGACCTGCCCCAGACACACCACACACTGACCCCTGACCTGCCACACACACACACACATGCTGACCCCTGACCTGCCACACACACACACCACTCGCTGACCCCTGACCTGCCCCAGACACACCACACGCTGACCCCTGACCTGTCACACACACACACACACACCACATGCTGACCCCTGACCTGCCACACACACACACACCACATGCTGACCCCTGACCTGCCACACACACCACTGCTGACCCCTGACCTGCCCCAGACACACGCTCTGACCCCTGACCTGCCCCAGACACCACGCTCTGACCCCTGACCTGCCACACACACACACACATCACATGCTGACCCCTGACCTGCCACACACACACCACTCGCTGACCCCTGACCTGCCCCAGACACACCACACGCTGACCCCTGACCTGTCACACACACACACACACCACATGCTGACCCCTGACCTGCCACACACACACACACCACATGCTGACCCCTGACCTGCCACACACACCACTGACCCCTGACCTGCCCCAGACACACGACGCTCTGACCCCTGACCTGCCACACACACACCACTCGCTCACCCCTGACCTGTCACAAACACACACCACACGCTGACCCCTGACCTACCACACACCACGCGCTGACCCCTGACCTGCCCCAGACACACACCACGCTCTGACCCCTGACCTGCCCCAGACACACACCACGCTCTGACCCCTGACCTGCCCCAGACACACCACACGCTGACCCCTGACCTGCCCCAGACACACGACGCTCTGACCCCTGACCTGCCCCAGACACACCACTCGCTCACCCCTGACCTGTCACACACACACACCACACGCTGACCCCTGACCTACCACACACCACGCGCTGACCCCTGTCCTGCCCCAGACACACCACGCTCTGACCCCTGACCTGTCACACACCACGCTCTGACCCCTGACCTGTCACACACCACGCTCTGATCCCTGACCTGCCCCAGACACACCACGCTCTGACCCCTGACCTGTCACACACCACACGCTGACCCCTGACCTGTCACACACACACACCACACGCTGACCCCTGACCTGTCACACACACACACCACACGCTGATCCCTGACCTTTCACACACACCACACGCTGACCCCTGACCTTTCACACACACACACACACACCACACGCTGACCCCTGACCTGCCCCAGACACACCACTCGCTGACCCCTGACCTGTCACACACACCACGCGCTGACCCCTGACCTGCCCCAGACACACCACGCTCTGACCCCTGACCTGTCACACCACACGCTGACCCCTGACCCGTTACACCACTCGCTGACCCCTGACCTGCCCCAGACACACGACGCTCTGACCCCTGACCTGCCCCAGACACACCACTCGCTCACCCCTGACCTGTCACACACACACACGCTGACCCCTGACCTACCACACACCACGCTGACCCCTGACCTGCCCCAGACACACCACTCGCTGACCCCTGACCTGTCACACCACACGCTGACCCCTGACCTGTCACACACACCACACGCTGACCCCTGACCTGCCACACACACCACTCGCTGACCCCTGACCTGCACACACACACACCACTCGCTGACCCCTGACCTGCCACACACACACACCACTGCTGACCCCTGACCTGCCACACACACCACTCGCTGACCCCTGACCTGCCACACACACCACTCGCTGACCCCTGACCTGCCACACACACACACCACTCGCTGACCCCTGACCTGCCACACACACACCACTCGCTGACCCCTGACCTGTCACACACACACACCACACGCTGATCCCTGACCTGTCACACACACACACACACACACCACACGCTGACTCCTGACCTGCCCCAGACACACCACTCGCTCACCCCTGACCTGTCACACACACACACCACACGCTGACCCCTGACCTACCACACACCACGCGCTGACCCCTGACCTGCCCCAGACACACCACTCGCTGACCCCTGACCTGTCACACACCACACGCTGACCCCTGACCTGTCACACACACCACACGCTGACCCCTGACCTGCCACACACACCACTCGCTGACCCCTGACCTGCCATACACACACACCACTCGCTGACCCCTGACCTGCCACACACACACACCACTCGCTGACCCCTGACCTGTCACACACACACACACCACACGCTGACCCCTGATCTGCCCCAGACACACCACACACTGACCCCTGACCACACACACCACGCTGACCCCTGACCACACACACACACACACACACACCACACGCTGACCCCTGACCTGCCCCAGACACACCACTCGCTGACCCCTGACCTGTCACACACACCACGCGCTGACCCCTGACCTGCCCCAGACACACCACGCTCTGACCCCTGACCTGTCACACCACACGCTGACCCCTGACCCGTTACACCACTCGCTGACCCCTGACCTGCCCCAGACACACGACGCTCTGACCCCTGACCTGCCCCAGACACACCACTCGCTCACCCCTGACCTGTCACACACACACCACCACGCTGACCCCTGACCTACCACACACCACGCTGACCCCTGACCTGCCCCAGACACACCACTCGCTGACCCCTGACCTGTCACACACCACACGCTGACCCCTGACCTGTCACACACACCACACGCTGACCCCTGACCTGCCACACACACCACTCGCTGACCCCTGACCTGCCACACACACCACTCGCTGACCCCTGACCTGCCACACACACACACCACTCGCTGACCCCTGACCTGCCACACACACCACTCGCTGACCCCTGACCTGTCACACACACACCACCGCTGACCCCTGACCTTTCACACACACACACACACACACACACCACGCTGACCCCTGACCTGCCACACACACACACCACTCGCTGACCCCTGACCTGTCACACACACACACCACACGCTGACCCCTGACCTACCACACACACCACGCGCTGACCCCTGACCTGCCCCAGACACACCACTCGCTGACCCCTGACCTGTCACACACCACACGCTGACCCCTGACCTGTCACACACACCACACGCTGACCCCTGACCTGCCACACACACCACTCGCTGACCCCTGACCTGCCACACACACACCACGCTGACCCCTGACCTGCCACACACACACCACGCTGACCCCTGACCTGTCACACACACACCACGCTGACCCCTGACCTTTCACACACACACCACCACGCTGACCCCTGACCTGCACACACACACACACACACACCACACGCTGACCCCTGACCTGCCCCACACACACCACTCGCTGACCCCTGACCTGTCACACACACACACCACACGCTGACCCCTGACCTTTCACACACACACACACACACACGCTGACCCCTGACCTGTCACACACCACGCTGACCCCTGACCACACACACACCACTCGCTGACCCCTGACCTGCCCCAGACACACCACTCGCTGACCCCTGACCTGCCCCAGACACACCACGCTCTGACCCCTGACCTGTCACACACACACACCACACGCTGACCCCTGACCTACCACACACCACGCGCTGACCCCTGACCTGCCCCAGACACACCACTCGCTGACCCCTGACCTGCCCCAGACACACCACTCGCTGACCCCTGACCCGTTACACACACCACACGCTGACCCCTGACCTACCACACACCACGCTGACCCCTGACCTGCCCCAGACACACCACATGCTGACCCCTGACCTGCCCCAGACACACCACGCTGACCCCTGACCCGTTACACACACCACACGCTGACCCCTGACCCGTTACACACACCACACGCTGACCCCTGACCTGCCCCAGACACACCACATGCTGACCCCTGACCTGCCCCAGAAACACCACGCTCTGACCCCTGACCTGTCACACACACACCACACGCTGACCCCTGACCCGTTACACACACCACACGCTGACCCCTGACCCGTTACATGCACCACAGCCAGCTTCATCAGCAGTGCACTCTTCTTCACTTCCTCCCGTTGCTTCAGAGGAATATTACAGGTTCAGGACCAGTCCTAGAGCCGCTGTTCTGCAGAGTTTAGCTCGGAGCCTGATCAAACACAGCTTCTGCTGATCCTGACACCGATGAGCTGCTTCAGCTGTGTTTGATCAGAGCTGAACTCTGCAGGACCTGCCGTAACGTCTGCAAACATAGAAACCAACAAGAGCGAAGCGCCGGCAGAAGATGAAGAAGTGTTTGTCTGGACAGCTGCTAAAGCACACAGGTGAACCGAAAACATTGCTGCTGGACACCAAACACTAAACCAGGTGTTTGATGCTGTGGCTGCAGATGAGGAACAACTGATGAATGAATGAATCCACTTCAAAGCAGTCTGCTGCAATCTCAACAGCTTTACAGCTCAAGTAATGCATGTTTAACAGAAGAATACTGTGATTTTATAGAGTCACATTTGTACCGAAATTGTCACATTCACTTCCATCGTAAGTGCCGCACTGAAAACATGTTTTTTGCTTTTTGTAAAGAAGAGGAGGGACGAGTCATTGTGTTTTTGTGGTAACCATCATTATGCCACTTACGTTGTCAGTTGAACTTGACTTATTTCGAACCTGTGATGTTCCTTTAATTCGGTTTCCTCAAAGCAGCTTTCCAGTATGACCTTCAGCGGTCAGTAGTTTGAGGAGAACAGACTCAGTGAAGTGCTGCAACACTCACAGCTTCAGTTTGACTTCATGACCTCGGTCAGCCGGAGGCTACGTCTGCATTAATACACTTCAAAACGGCGTTTACACTAGCGTTTTCCAGAAGTTTCTCATCTGCACTGAAACATCAGAAAACATCAAATTTGCTTTACTGCGATACTTCTGGCAGGATCATTTTATTTAGGAATATCTCTCAGCATTCAGCTCACGATTGATCTAAAACACTGCTGCCCTCAGGTTTTGCTGCAGACCGCGATCGCGAGTACATTTTCTGTCATCTTTGCAGGACTGTGATATGAAGAGTGTGCAAAATAACACATCTGTAGCAACAGTGTGAAAGTGAATAGCACATAGCTGTCACAATACCGGTATAAACATTTTTATAGATAGATAGATAGATATATTAGATATAGATATAGATATATTATACATCTCATGACTAAACATGCGTCATCGTTTTCAAAAGCCTCTGTTTTCACAGTCCACACTACAACGTGACTACAGCGTTTTCAATTTGATCCACTTTGGAGAGTGTTTTCGAAACGCTCGGTTTTTCTTGAGAAAAGCGCCGTCTCTGTGTGGACGGAAGGCCAAAACGGAGAGAAAATTATGTGTTTTTAGACATACATATTAGTGTGGACAGGCCTGAGCAAGACGAGGGCGGCGGTGGCAGGGAAAGAGTCGGAGTGTAATCGCAGCTGTGTGTAACGGAGAGTGCTGTTGGCAGGATCTGACGGCGCTGGCGAAGGAGCTGCGTGCGGTGGAGGACGTGCGGCCGCAGCACAAAGCCACCGAGTACTCGTCCTCCAGCGACGACTCCGGCACCACCGACGACGAGGACGACGAGGAGGTGGACCAGGAGGCGGGAGAGGAGTCGACGTCCGGCCCCGAGGACTCCCGCGCTGGGTAGGCATCGCTGACATCACAGTTTAGAATATTCTTCACATTTAAAATAAAAATCCACATTCTAATACCAAAACACTGCATTTGAATGTTTTGGTGTGCGTCAGACAGCCTTATTCTCAGTGACGCACGAGATGCGATGACGATGTAGGTGTCGTTGCATTGTAATGCTTCTGTGAGTCTATCCAGCTGAAGCCACTGGATGCGGCGCTGCTGCGCTGTTCATTCAAAATATAGCGGAAAAAGAGAACATCAATGTGGAGATGACGTTTACGTGAAAACAAGCCGTTCTCACACAACGCATATTTATCGCATTTTCTAACAAGAGGGACATCTATCACCGTTGCACTCGTGTCTCACACAAGAGAGCCGCTTGTTTAGAAAACCATGTAAAATTAATGTTCAACTTTTTAAAAAAACATGTCTCAAGACTTTATTTTCCCTCCCACTGCATCTCATGTTTTTAAATGGGAAAAAGTACTCTGTGTGATTGGCTTTTTGTCCCCATACATGATGCTGTTTTGTTTATTATTGTTTAAGCAACTTTTTTTATAAACATTATGCACTTTTTTTCACAGATAGTCATGTTATTTTATTGCTTTTCGAATAAACGTGCATTAGTAATATTTTGCTCGATGCGCCCTCTTGTGGCCGCAGGAGAGAAGCCAGAAGCACATGAGTGTTCAGAGCAGGTTTTGAAAGCGTGTGTAATGAGCTCAGATCATTCTGTGATTGACAGCTCGTCCAGACTCAGTAATGGAGAGATGGAAGCAGCCAAGACCATGGTCGTCCAAGACAACGACGCCTCCTCTACGCCATGCAAAGACAGCACGCTGGTCATGAGACAGGTGCCCCACACACACACACACACACACACCAGCCTCCTGCTGGACACGGCTTCATGACCACTGCATTTCTACGCTTTGTAGTAGGTGTCTTTACCTGCTATAGCAGGGGTAGGTGAGTTCGGTCCAGCCCTAATCAAACACACCTGAACAAGCTCATCAGTGTCTTCAGTAGGGCTGTGCAATTAATTGAATTAGATTATCATGCGCATCTCGTCAGTAAAGCCGGTTTCGTGATTAGTAGTAAATCTCCATCACCTGCTTTCAGATGGAGCGGCATTTACTACACAGAACTGTAGTTCACTGACAAGCTACGCAATATCGCATTCATAATCGAAGGCGATTCGGTCACGTGACTCAAAGCTATCAATACACTTACTGTGAATATGCACAGCAAGTATCAGGTGCTTATTTTTATAAAGTACTGGCAAGTGATTGCATCTGTACAAAAGGACTTTCATAGGTAAAGACACCTAATATAAAATGCGGCAGTAAATGATGCTGTGATTACGGATCGTGGGACGGATGGATTCGGCTGCTCACGACTCAAAAGGCTGATTTGACTGTTTCTCATCTCATCCCATCTCATGTAACAGCAGAACTATAATGTAGTGCCAAAGTGTTCACACACTACTGTAAAACACAACTGTTGAACATTTATTATGTTATTCTTTCCATTCTGTTTGGCCATTGTTACTGTTCCTTTATTTCATAATTTCTTCATAGTCCTTGTTTTCTGTGAATTATGAATGTTTTTATTTCTTTGTTCAGGTGATTTGTTTATTATAAAAAAAAAAACCTTTTGATAATTGCAAGTTTACCGCAGAGAAGGTAAAGAGCGTTGACATGAAGCGTTGCACATGCATGGACCCAGACGTTTGCCTTTCTCAGTTCCAGAGAGCAGGGCCTGTGACAGTGCTGGGCTCAGGCTGGAGTCCCAGTCCTGTAGAGATTGGGCAGAGGAACTGCATTAGGGGCCTGCCCGACCTGCTCCAGCAGAGTGCGCGCTCCCCCCCGTCCTCCTCCGCCCCCAGCAGCCCTGCCCTGTCCCCCCTCACTCCCTCGGACAGAGTCCCGTGCCTAGCCGAGGTACGCAGCGCAGTAGAGCTAGTCTAGTGCTTCTCTGCTGTTCTGATGGTGGGAGGTCTTCGCTGTCTCTTCACGATGCTACTAATTCTCTTAGCAAACTTCTAACAGCTTCTTCTGATTAACCAGCATCATTAACTGGTGAATAACGCTTAACTGATGAGCCAGTCAGATGCGATAACACATGCTCAAGCAGATGTGCAAAAGGCTTTTTTTCCCCCAATAAGTGTTTACTGGCTGAAATGAAACGGGCTCATGTGACTGATGCACGTCTAGCAATAGTTTTTATTTGAACATCCGAATTTAAAAAATCATAAAGTTTCTAACAGAAGCAGCCTAGAAAAAAATTAGTTTTAAGTTGGTGGCTTGTACGGCTGATTAACACACAAGCCGTAGCATTTGCCCGTTTCAGTTCAAGGTTAACACCCCCCCCCCCGACTCGTCCTGTTGTAGCTCAAGCGAGTGGAGTATGTCATATATAGTACAGGTCATGTGTCTGTATCCATCTGAATCCATTATAATGGATCTGCTTTTGATGCTACACAATGTGCTGCTGCTCGGGTCCGGTGTAGACATGATGAACTGACCACAAACAACACAAGGTCTAACTGTCTTCCCCGGCATCTGAATCTTTGTGCAGCTGCAGTGAGCTTTAGATGGCTGTTAACCGGAGAAGCTCTCTACCTTTACTCATCCTTCTGATGAGGTTGAAGTGTGTAAGGATTTGGAAACAAGCAGAGTACGGCTGTTTCTGAAGCATGCAGCGCCATCTTGCTGTTCAAAACTATGCTCAGAATCTGCTCCAGAAACAATCACGATGCATTCAGGAAATCTCAGAATCGATGCAGAATCATTTCTCGATTCACGATGCATCGATTTATTTTCCCAGCCCTAGCTTTTAGTGATAGAGAGTCAAGATATAGAGGGAGAGATGCTCTTTGCACATCATTACCAATGACAAGTACCTCTGTCTTATCTTTGTTTAGCTGAAGAAAGTTCTGTGACATGCACAGTTTTATGCAGTCCAGTAGGGTTGAGCTAAAGGAAGCATGTATAGATGAAATGATAGAGGACCCAAAATTGATCCATGAGGAATACCACAAGAAATGGCGTAATGCGTAATTTTCTGAAATTTAGGTTTGTAACAGTAAAGAAACATAAAGATTAGGTATGTATATCTAAAAAGTGAACACGCATACTATTATTAGTGTGTGTGTGTGTGTGTGTGTGTGTGTGTGTGTATATATATATATATATATATATATGTATGTGTATGTATGTGTGTGTGTGTGTGTGTGTGTGTATACATTTTTTTTAACTTGATATGTTAGTAAACATTCTCATGGTTAATTTTTAGGTAAATTTCTAATGAAGTTCAGCACTATTTTGCACTAGCAGGAAGTTTGTTTATTGATTTTAAAAACTATTGGCCAATTATTTGGTTATCTGGCAGATTTGTCTGTCTTTTATTTTGTAACTGAGCCCCAGAAACCTAGAAAAGACGCATGCTTTTCTCAGAAGGGTTTTACCTTCAGCTTGCTTGCATCCATTTCCCCTGCTTTTTACTCTCTTTCTTAGAATTGTAATGATTGTTGTTTTCATCAATTCATACATTTTTCCACCAACCACCATCAAGTCATTCAGCATGTTTTGTCATCTGTGTGTTTAGTTGTCACTGTTAGACTGTTAGTCCTTAGCTTTTTACAAACATTGAACATTTAAGCATTCTCTAGTTTATTAATTGTAATAGTGTTATTCTGCTCTTTAACATTGAGGTATAACTGTTGGTTTTGGTATTTTCTCACTCTTTGCTCATGGTGTTCTCACAGACTCCCACCGTGCCGAAGCACAAGTCTTCCTCGTCTTTCACGCCCTTCATTGACCCGCGTCTCCTCCAGGTCTCTACATCCACCGGCAGCGCGCTCAATAATGCTGGTAAGTGTGACGCCACCAGAGGACGGTCTCGCTCCAGCGGTCCTGTAAGAGCCTCAGCTTAACCCAACCTCTGGTTCTGCTGCTTTTGAAGAACACCAGTTGAAAGAATTTAATTTAATTTTTTTTTTTTTTTGTGGTAATTAACATTATGCCACAAATGTTGTTGATTGAACCCAGAAATTTTGAACAGTACAGAACATGAAAGAGATTTAGATGTTTTTGTAAAAATCAGTATTGGATTATGTCAATCATTTGACCTTTTGTCAGATCTTGGTAAGTGCTGCAAATTTTCATTAGTGAATCTAACAAAACATATCAAAAGAAAAAAATGCTGAAGGAAATTAAGCCTTTTTTGGGGAATCAGTCTCAACAGTTTGAAGGCAAAGTGCTGCAGGACGCTGATTTACTGGAGCACCAAAGGCTCCTAAGATCTGGAACACAGATAAAAGTACCTTGAAGTGACGGTTTGCTCGCCGGAGCTTAACCTTGTTACAAATTTGGTCAAAAACTTGGTCAATCCGCTTTCTCTGGGATGGAGACTCACTACACTCAGAGTCCATCCCTTTGCATTGAGGATGAGATTGCAGTTTGACACTTCTATTAAATAGAAGTATAAGTATGAATTTCTGAAGAGTTTTCTAAAGTATCGATCATTTTAGCCAATCACAGTCATATCTGTTGAGTGTGTGAACACCATGGCCAATCAGCGCTGTTCAAGAATCCGCTCAACAGGAGTCACGACATGTTCATGAACCTAGTCGCACTTGAGTAGAGCTCCGTACGTCTGGCCCCTTTTTGCTGATTTTTTTTTTTTCGTTTTATTTTAAGTTTTATTCATTAATAATACTTTCCCTGATGGCACACAATCAGAAACAGCAGGAGTTGTCTCCGTCGGCTTCTCCGATTAAGAAGAAATCCAAGCCACGCGAGTGATATGGTGGACAAGATGGCGAACACTGTAACACACTTTGAGGACATTCTAAGAACTGAGTTGACGGCGATGCGGAACGAGTTCGCTTCTCACATGTCAGTTGTTCAGTCGCTATGCTCTAAATTGGATCTTCTTACAGGGGAGATGAGAGAACAAAAGAAAGTTGTCGCAGATCACGATAGGCGTGTAACCGCGCTCAAGCAACTGGTTGTGGACTTACAGGATCGCAATAGGCGCCGCAATCTGCGTCTGGTCGGATTGCCTGAAGGTTCCTAAAAGGACGACCCTATGGGCTTTTTGAAAAGATCGCTACCGACGTGGCTCTCGTCTCTGGCGGGCAAAGAGATTGAAGTGGAGCGAGCGCATCGCGTGTACACAAGGCTCTCCTCAGATCGCGCTAAACCATGGGTTTTCATCTTTAAACTGTTACGGTACACAGACAGGGAGCTCATTCTGCGGGCCGCCAGACTTCACGCCCCGGTGAAAACATCCGACGGAGCAACGCTGTCTTTCTTTCCAGATTTTTCTCCGGTCACCGCAAAAAGAAGTGCATTTGTGCCAGTTAGGAAGGAAATTTTCTTCTTTATCCTGCAACGCTGAAGGTCATTCTCAATCAAAGTGAACCTAAAATGCTATACTCCCCAGAAGAAGCAAGAGTTTTTCTCAGATCCCATTCATCCACCAACTCTCAGTAAGCTGATGTTATTTTATTTGTTTTAGTTGTATTCTTTATCTTTCTTTCTTTCTTTTTAATAGAGATACTACCTAGTCAATATGTGATTTTGGGGCCAGTGTTGGTACTTCAGTAATGTGCAGGTTTTTGTTGACGTCACGGATCATATTAAGGGGTGCTGGCAGATCAAGGTTGGTTCTTGGTTTGATCTGCCATAGTTCATGGGAATGTATTTATGTTTTTTTTTAATAGGGACGGGAAGGGTGGGGGTGGGGGTGGTTTAATGATAGACTCAGCTGGTTTTATTTTCAAACTTGTATTTTGTCTTATTATGCTGTAATTGTGTTCGATATCTATGACTGACCTTAATATTCTGAGTTGTAATATTAATGGCCTAAATGGCCCTCACAAACGTACAGGTTTTCTGGGGTTTTTTTGCGAAGAAGAAAGATTGATATAGAGTTAGTTCAAGAATCCCATTTGAAAGAGGAGGATATATGCAGGTGTAATAATAAGTTTTATGAAGTGGCATCTCACTCATCTTTGGATACTAAATTGGTGCGGAAGACTTTAACTTCCGGGCGCAACACTGTTGGTGCAACTCGGGCTCTATATTTGTTTGATTGTTTTGTATTACGTGTTTTTATTTATTAAAAATTTTGTCTTTATACATGATGGCTGGTTTTTGGATAATTCTGGGCCTGCTGGTGTTTGCTTTACAAACAGTTTCGGCTTTATGGACAATGCCAGTAAACACCTGTTCACCGACAACGCCGATCGGAGTGTGTTGATTAGCCGCAAAAAATGTGGTTTATTCGTGGGAACTTTTGCTGGACTTGCGTTCGTTTGCTGTTTGGCCACCTATGAACTCAGTGCTTTTTAAACATGTCCCACAACGTCTCCTGGTTGGCCTTGGTTGGAAAAAGTCTAAAGGAAAAGGGGATCGAGAGGAGGAATACGTAAAAGTCTACGGAGAAGAGGCTGTAGGCTGCCCTTACCGGCCACCATCTTATCAAATGTCAGATCTCTGAGGAATAAACTCGACGAGCTGTCTGCATTAATCAGATATGATGAGGATTATTGTTGCACAAGCCTTTTTTGTTTTACCGAGACTTGGCTCTCACAGGAAGCGGAGGACTTTCATCTGGATGGCTTTACTTTGATTCGGTTTGACCGGGATATTCATAAAACTCAGAAAACAGTTGGTGGGGGGCTTTGTATGGCTGTAAATATAAGATGGGCGACGAACTTTAAGCTGAGGGAAACCAAGTGTTCAAAACACTATGAAATCATGGTGGTTTCCTTTCGTCCACATTATCTTCCACGAAAATGTGCCCAAATTATAGTGATACTGGTGTATGTTCCGGGACCTGGTTTTATGCTTGCTGCTGAGAACATTGCTGACACTTTTAATAACACTGCAAACGGAGTTGGTGATCAGCCGGTGTTTCTGCTTGGAGATTTTAATCGATGTGACGTTAGCACACATTTTATTCCTGAGAAACGTGTAAAATGTTACCCTAATAACAAACCTTGGGTCACAAAGGATCTTAAACACTGCTTGAATCTTAAAAAAAAATAGCTTTTTTAAATGGAGATAAACATGGTGTTAAACTCTTGCAAAAGAATGAAAGCAAAAAACTAGGGAGGCTAAACTGCAGTATAAACAGAAGGTTGAGGAAAAGTGGGAAATGTGCGGTTGGCCTGGCAAGGCTTGAATAGTATGATGGGGAGGAATCAGAGGCAACATAACATTCAGTGTCCTGATTCTGCCTGTTTGGCCACTGAATTGAATCGGTTTTAATTAATTTATTATTACCAGTGGGTGGGATGGGGTGGGTTCTAAATTTGTACAGCTGTATTTGTTTTAGAAAACTGTTCCCGGAAGAAAATTCAACAAACGGTTGTTAACAAAAAAGAATCCTCTCAACAGCGCTCAAATGCTGGTATGGTCTCATTTTTAAAATTTCAGTACCGACTGGGATCGCAGTCTGTATTTTTGAACAACCCTAGTGTGAATAAGTGTAAGATGGGTGTGTTATGAATGGATTTGGATGGATCTCTGTGATCTCTTTGTTTCGAGATCCTAAGGAATTTTTATGGCGGTCACAGGCCAAAACATTATGAATTAGACTCTAGGTAGGTGAAGGGCAGAAACTGCACTTGGACCAATGGGAAGTCCTGTCCTTCCCGAGCTTGGTACCAGAGGTGGTGGTCTTGTCCTGTAAGAGGAGTCTGGCTGTTGTCCTAGCATCTTTATCTGATGGGGTTGGACACTTGAGTTATGTTAGTCCACCAAGATCCAGTCAAAAAGTATAAAACCTTTGTCCATTGCTGCAGTCAGAGAGGGAACCACCATGAATTGGATCCTGGCGTGCCCTAGTGAATGCTGCTTACTACAGTTTGTTGTACAGTATTTAATATAGTGGCTTGAATATAAGAAAATCAATAATGTGAATTCTAAAAGTTGTATTACAGAATCAGAATTTGGGGTGGATGTTTTTTTTTTTTTTTTTTCCTCTCTGAAATTACAGGTTTATCTGCATACATACAGTACACACACACAGACCAATATACACTATAGAGTAAATCTCAACTGCCTGATTGCTTGTATCGCCCAGCGATATTATAACTTAAACATGATTTATTTATTTTTTTTATAGTGAAGCTGCTTTGAAACAGTGTGTATTGTGAAGAGCGCTATCTAATCAGACATGGCCTGACTGGATATTGTCTGTGGTTTCGTCAGGTTACAGTAATGACGCTCGACTGCAGGAGGCTCTGCGGCAGGACGCGTCTCGTAAGGGATCGGTGGTCAACGTCAATCCTGTCAACACACGGCCCCAGAACGACACGCCAGAGATCCGCAAGTACAAGAAGAGGTTCAATTCAGAGATCCTGTGCGCTGCTCTCTGGGGTGAGTGACCGCAGCGCATTAAAAACAGTATGTCACGATTCCTGAGCCTCAAGACCAGACTGACCACCCGTCTAACTGTAAATAAAATCCCAAAATCAAAGGAGCAAAGGTTCTGTGATATTGATATGCCAGTGCACATAAGCGTTTATGTCTTGCATGTGCAAAGCATTATTTTGAGTTGTTCACTAGTCACTTCAGAGCTGAGCCTGAGGAGGATTTGCTCTCAGCAGTGAAAGAAGTGTGCTTCAGTCTTCAATTACAGCAGTACTACAGGAACACACTACCGCACTACAGACTTAATTCTCCTGAAATCACAGAAGCATCTGGCCTGTGTGCTGTATGTATCTCAACGACAGATTCAGGCTCATCCTCACCTTATTAAAGCACGCAGAGAAACGCATGTTTTAGAAATTTTTTTAACCCAAAAAGCAAATTATTCTTCCTTCAAACTGGTTCTCTTTAAAATACAAATCAGAATCAGAAGCACATTTAAAACTTGAACATAATCTAATTTCAGTCACGTGTTTCATAAACACATTATCCTTTCTGGATTACGATCCGCCATCACAATGATACATTTAATTACTCCAGCTGCTGTGAGTAAAGGCTATAAATGATCCGCCACCTGCAGCATCCTCACATCCGATATAGTCTATTAGCCGGGAAAACTTCTTTATGTTGTTTACAGACGTGACGTAATGACGCAGCAGCATGCTCAAATTTCCTGTGAATTCCTACCCGTACCACTTAGATTAGAAAACATTATTATGAGCTAACTTCTGTGGATCGGGCTAAAGTAAGGAGATGGTTTTTAACACTGGCTGGTTGTATACTTGCTCAAAAATTAATTTCGGATCATTTTTAACCAAAAAAAAGTTATGGACTGCAGCTTTAACAAGAGCCATGATTTGAGTGCAAAAAGAAAAATATTTATAAATTATGGTGAGGATTATGATAATTGAAACATTTAATAGACATTCCTGGTGTTATTGTAAATGAATGATTAGTGCATGTGTTTCTAAAGCGAATGAAAGTTTGATCTTTTATCCAAATAACTCTTTCTGCCTCTGAAACATCTTTCTATTTTGGCTCTCACTTCTCACCATCCAGTCAAGTCCTTGTGAATTAAAAAAAAAACTGCATGAATTTTTTTTTTTTTACAAAAGAGAAGTAGAACAGTGTCGTCTGAACTATCACTCGAGTTCCTGGACTGGAGTGTGTTGATGATGCTAGAAAAGTGTGATCGAAGACCCTCTTTACTGCGTTTCTCTAGAGAGCAGCGAGAGTCGTTAGGTGGCTCTGCTGTGATTGTGTTCACTGTGGCTTCGCTCGGAGAGATTGTGCACACCTCAGGAGAAGCAGAGGGCCGTCTGTGATGTGTTTCTTTCTTCAGGAGTGAATCTGCTGGTGGGCACGGAGAGCGGCCTCATGCTGCTGGACCGCAGTGGTCAGGGCAAGGTCTACCCGCTCATCAGCCGCAGACGCTTCCAGCAGATGGACGTTCTGGAGGGACTCAATGTGCTGGTGACCATATCAGGTAACGCCTGACCTCTGCAGGCATGGAGGATGTTTCTGCGTCACGCCGCTGTTGTGTAACATCCTCTGTGTGGTCTAGCTCTCTCGCATACACACACAACGCAGTTCCTGTATTTCCCTCTGTGTCTGTCTGTCTGTGGTCTCGGAGTCTCGGACATGACATGTGTGATGTGGAAACTGACCAGCTTAAAACAGAGAAATTGTGCAAATGCTGTTTTACTATTGCGCTGACACGCGCTGTAGTTTATCATGTTTAGACATGGTGAAATATTCCATTACACACACAGACGCTTTTGAAACAGCTGTGGCATTTAAGAAGCCTTCAAGACGCCCTTCAGACCCAGATCAACCTTCTGAGAAACTGCATTCTCCCAGATGTTGAAACATGAAACTGAAGTCCTTTAGTTATTGAGACTGGCTACAGATCTGTCTGGCTTTAGAAACACAAGACATTAGGGGTGGCATGGTACACAGATGTCACGGTTCGGTACGCACCTCGGTTCGGGGGTTACGGTTCGATATGATTTCGGTACAACAGGGGGGGAAACATCTACTATGCTCTGTTTCTTTTCGTTTATTTTGAACAGACAGTAGTACAAATTACAACTTTTTTTTTTTTCACCTAGATGTGAAAATACTAAATATTATTACTTTTTATATATATATATATATAAGTATTTGAACACCCTGCTATTTTGCAAGTTCTCCCACTTAGAAATCATGGAGGGGTCTGAAATTGTCATCGTAGGTGCATGTCCACTGTGAGAGACATAATCTAAAAAAAAAAATCCAGAAATCACAATGTATGATTTTTTAACTATTTATTTGTATGATACAGCTGCAAATAAGTATTTGAACACCTGTCTATCAGCTAGAATTCTGACCCTCAAAGACCTGTTAGTCTGCCTTTAAAATGTCCACCTCCACTCCATTTATTATCCTAAATTAGATGCACCTGTTTGAGGTCGTTAGCTGCATAAAGACACCTGTCCACCCCATACAATAAGTAAGAATCCAACTACTAACATGGCTAAGACCAAAGAGCTGTCCAAAGACACTAGAGACAAAATTGTACACCTCCACAAGGCTGGAAAGGGCTACGGGAAATTGCCAAGCAGCTTGGTGAAAAAGGTCCACTGTTGGAGCAATCATTAGAAAATGGAAGAAGCTAAACATGACTGTCAATCTCCTCGGACTGGGGCTCCATGCAAGATCTCACCGTGGGGTCTCAATGATCCTAAGAAAGGTGAGAAATCAGCCCAGAACTACACGGGAGGAGCTGGTCAATGACCTGAAAAGAGCTGGGACCACCGTTTCCAAGGTTACTGTTGGTAATACACTAAGACGTCATGGTTTGAAATCATGCATGGCACGGAAGGTTCCCCTGCTTAAACCAGCACATGTCCAGGCCCGACTTAAGTTTGCCAATGACCATTTGGATGATCCAGAGGAGTCATGGGAGAAAGTCATGTGGTCAGATGAGACCAAAATAGAACTTTTGGTCATAATTCCACTAAACGTGTTTGGAGGAAGAAGAATGATGAGTACCATCCAAGAACACCATCCCTACTGTGAAGCATGGGGTGGTAGCATCATCTTTGGGGTGTTTTTCTGCACATGGGACAGGCGACTGCACTGTATTAAGGAGAGGATGACCGGGGCCATGTATTGCGAGATTTTGGGAACAACCTCCTTCCCTCAGTTAGAGCATTGAAGATGGGTCGAGGCTGGGTCTTCCAACATGACAATGACCGAAGCACACAGCCAGGATAACCAAGGAGTGGCTCTGTAAGAAGCATATCAAGGTTCTGGCGTGGCCTAGCCAGTCTCAGACCTAAACCCAATAGAGAATCTTTGGAGGAGCTCAAACTCCGTGTTTCTCAGCGACAGGCCAGAAACCTGACTGATCTAGAGAAGATCTGTGTGGAGGTGGGCCAAAATCCCTCCTGCAGTGTGTGCAAACCTGGTGAAAAACTACAGGAAAGCGTTTGACCTCTGTAATTGCAAACAAAGGCTACTGTACCAAATATTAACATTGATTTTCTCAGGTGTTCAAATACTTATTTGCAGCTGTATCATACAAATAAATAGTTAAAAATCATACATTGTGATTTCTGGATTTTTTTTTAGATTATGTCTCTCACAGTGGACATGCACCTCGATGACAATTTCAGACCCTCCATGATTTCTAAGTGGGAGAACTTGCAAAATAGCAGGGTGTTCAAATATATATATATATATATATATATATATATATATATATATATATATATATATACATATACACACACACACACACACACAAGGAATGCATTCTTGAAATATATTTGATTTAGTTTAAAGATAAACAAGGGGGAAAAAAACAGTGTGACACTTAACAGCCTATATATGTATCAGTTTCAGTTCATTTTTGTGACACACTTAATTTGTTCACAGAAAGGAAACTCAAATGGCAGAAAGCCACATCCTATTTGTTTTCTTTTTTTGTTTTCATTGTGAGTGTACACAAATAAAAGCAGACCTTTATACAGTGATGCTGTAATCATGTGTTATTAATAAAACAAGTGTTTAAAGTTGATTCTGCTGGTATAAGGAAACAGTTGAAGTGATCGCACCGGAACACACACACACACACACACACACACACACACACACACATCCGTTCCAGCATTGCTAACTTGACAGCGCAGTTGGCACTTTATCAAAATAAAATACAGTGAGCCAAACATCAGCGCGCACCTCTGTGTCACCGTTGGAACGTGACTGAAGTACAAAGCCTAATATTTACATAATAAATAATAGTTTCGCATTCAGATACGTTACATCGCAAATATGGAAATATTACAGAATATTTGGATTTGTGCCGAGAGGTAGGATACACAAGCACAAAGCTCTATTTCGCAAACAGTTGAGTGCGCAAGCCTTAAAAGTATTCCTTATCAGTGAGAGACGCGTTCAGAATCAGCACATGGTCACTGTGTAGTGGGTGCAACTCGGCATTCGCTGTTCTTCTGCTGGCGGTTATCAAGCAGCGCTGCATTACTGCGGGCGCCCCCTTCTGGATTGAGGGTGAATTGCTTGTATTCGTTGTAAGGCCTCATGCACCGAACCGAGACGCCCGTACCGTGACGGTTCGGTACGAATACACGTATCATGCCACCCCTACCGACATGTACAGAAATAATTCATTATACTGCTAATTCTTAGAAAATGAATGTTCTTTTGCTTTAATTTGAAAAGTTTTCTGCTAGGGATGCACAATATTGGATTTTCGTCTATCCGATATGCTGAAATTTTAATCCTATTTTGGCCGATACTGATCTCCTTTTGTTTGTAAACAACACCAGTTCTCTTCTGTGTAGAGCTTATAAACAAATTGTTTTCAGTTTTGGTTAGTTTTGAACAAAACGACTTAGACTTGTTAGAACTAAATAAACATTGAAGTTCATTTTATAGAAAGCTTGAATATAACTATAATAGAATCAACCAATAATCTTCAAATTGTATTTGCAGATTTAATATTTGTAGATAGTCTAAAGCAAAAGAACTGTAAAAGTTCTACAAATCTTTTAGAGCTCCTTGTATTCAAGTTTAAATAATTACACTTGAATGAATAAATCTGTATCTAAAAAAAAACGATTTTATTTACAAGTGTCATGTTTATGATTTTTTTTTTTTCATGCAAGCTATAGTGACTGTTGACTTTATCGCACACCGAGCGTGTCTTTCTGTATGTGCATTCTCTAATTTATTACAGCGATCCAAAACAGTGAATCTAGTCACGCTTCAGGAATGAGCGCACCTTGAGCACATGTGAGTTACTCATCATATCGGCAAGGCATATCGGCATAATTTTTCAAATCGGGCCGATTCTGATATTTAAATTTTAAGGCTTTGATTACACACGCCATTGATTCGGACGTTCTGCGAGTTTTGTCTGGACCAGAAGACAAAGAGAACCGAAGTACTTTTCTTTTTTTTTTTTTTTTGTAGGGAAGAAGAATAAATTGCGGGTGTACTATCTGTCCTGGCTGAGGAACAAGATCCTCCATAATGACCCGGAGGTGGAGAAGAAGCAGGGCTGGACCACCGTAGGAGAGCTCGAGGGCTGTGTGCACTACAAAGTCGGTATGTCTTCATATATCACATCATAGCTGTATTATTTCTGCTCCTTACTCAGGCATTGATCTGATCATCTGATGCTCTGTTTGGTCTGTAGTGAAGTACGAAAGGATCAAGTTCTTGGTTCTGGCTCTGAAGAATTCAGTCGAGGTGTACGCCTGGGCTCCCAAACCCTACCATAAATTCATGGCTTTCAAGGTGAATAAGCTGACGTGAGCGTGAGTGATGTTCTGAGCTGCTGAATAATGCGCTCTTCACCTGCACACTTCTGAGGACGCAACCTACAGCCTTGAGCTTCGTCAAAAGAGCACAAACGCGTCATTCAGCTGCATTTCTACATGATTACTGACCACAATCAAACACTTTGCTAAAACGTATGAAATGATTCCGAGGAGTCTGATTACAGGGCTGGCTAAAGTACAGAAGCTGCATGGAGTTCCACTTTCTACAGACATTCAGTGAAGTTATTGCTTAGGCCGTGTTTACACTAGTGCGTTTTCGTTTTAAAACGCATAACTTTTGCTACGGATACGCCTATAGTTTACACTACTCCGGCGTTTTCGAGGTCGAAAACAGAGACTTTTGAAAACGCTGCAGACCCCGTTTTAGTTTGAAAACACCGGGGTTGTGTTTCAGTGTAAACGGACCAAAACGGAGACTTTTGAAAATGATGGCGTGGCTGCCCACATTCTCTCTGCGTATCCTTGACGACCGTATAAACAATAACGGAACGCTCTGTATTGTACCCATAGAGACGTATGCGTAGATCCCCCATTCGACCGCTCCAAGCACGCAGACGTGTCCGCGATCTAAATAATGGGGATCTACCTATACATATCTATGGTAGTACCTGCATGAATGGTCACGTGACATGCGTTTTCGGTTGTGTAGTGTAAACGGAGATCGTTTTCATTCTAAAACGCCGTTTTAAAACGAAAACGCACTAGTGTAAATGGGGCCTTAAATGACACGCCAGCGCAGTGACTTCAGATCGACTCATTTCCCAACCAAACTATTAATTATTTCAGAGGAACAAAAAGCATGCTTCCATCTCGATCTGGGATCAGTTCCGCATTGAAACACACTGCTTTTGTTGTTTTAAGCAAGTTGTTCTATGCATTAGAATGTTGCAACCATTATTCTGGTGGAAATTTTGCAACATAAATGTGCAACTTTGGCTCTCTTTCACTAGCAACTGTGAGAGCAGGTGTTAGTGTTAGCATGCATTATTTTTAATTTGATAAAAATAGTTCATTTAGGGATTTGGGAGCTTTGTCTTCCAGGTATGAAATCGTCTGCATTGGCAGTGTCACTTAATTGTTCATGAGGTTTTATGCTGTGAGTGAGGTTTTCCAGAGACCAGCACTCTAGCGTGCGAGTGTTCGTTGATGACAGAAGGACAGGCCTGGGATCAGTGACCAGCACTGGTTTCTAGAGTCAGAGAGAGCCGGACACTGACGAGCTTTCTGTGGCCCTGCTTTCACTGGGAACATCATCAGTGGCTGCAGAGGACAGAACAGAGGCCGTTGGTTAGCACTAAGGATGATAACTATGAAGTTTAGCACAACAACTTTAACAGCAGCTACACAAAGGCACAATATCGCTGCAATCACTTTCAGAGCAATTTTTCCTGCTGATAAATGATAAAAACATTGACAGCCGGTCAGAATCCAGCTGATTTTAAAGAGCCTGAGTATTTAAAGTGGCAGATGACACAAATGCAGCGCTTCATCATAAACAGAACGGTATCATTCGCTGCGCTGGATGCTAATGTAGTTATGGTTATAGTTCTCCTGGTGTGAATGGCCTGAAATGTGATCTTGAAGACTATGGCAGTGAAAGAATGAATAATCGGAGTTGTTTTCCTCTGTGTGGCAGTCGTTCGGTGATCTGGTGCACAAGCCGCTGCTGGTTGACCTCACGGTTGAAGAAGGCCAAAGGTTAAAGGTCATCTACGGGTCCTGCTCTGGCTTTCATGCCGTGGATGTGGACTCGGGAGCCGTCTACGACATTTACCTGCCAACTCACGTATGTAGTGATGGAGAAGAGCATTGAGCTGCTTCGTCTGAGGTGTGCTCCTGACCCTTCATCTTCCTCTCACTCTGCTTCTAGATTCAGAACAACATTCAGTCGCACGCCATCATCATCCTGCCCAACACGGACGGCATCGAGCTGCTGGTGTGCTACGAGGACGAGGGCGTATATGTCAACACCTACGGCCGCATCACCAAAGACGTGGTGCTGCAGTGGGGCGAGATGCCCACGTCCGTCGGTACAGTCCTTCAGTCACGTTCAGAGAGTCGAGCTGCAGCAGTCTCTGCGTTAAATGCAGTCACGCATCTCTTCTGTCAGACCATGTGACTTTGAGAGCCACTACCAATGTACCAGTGTAATGATTTAAACATTTTGAATATCTTCCTTGAAAAGTAAAGCACACATGATGGATTGGCACAGCAGTTCAGTGCAGAATCAGGTTGTTCATTAAACCATTTCAGATCCAACATAAAACAACAACACATACTATAATGCACAGAAAGCAAAAATAAGTCCTTTTGGCTAATCGGCTCACAGCAGCTGCTGTAAAGCTACGAGTCCGGGGCTGGGAGAGACTCTGGAACAGCCGAGCCATTAACATTGTAAATATTAAATATTAAAGAATGCAGAATCTAAATGCATCTAATTTAATTGTCTCAAACCGGTCTGAATTTGCAAATGAATCGTGAATCGAATCGATTTGCTGTTTACCCAAAGATTCACAGCCCTAGTGACCAGTATGTGGGACGGTCAGGGTCCCTGTGGCCCTGCTTCATTTGACCTCGCTCCAAAGCGGTCAGTCTTGAACAAAGGTGGACAGTCCAGCACTGCTGCTTATTTAGTTTTGAGACATTTCTGCTCAAAACTCGCTCCTATTAAATGATGCCCTTGTGTTTTTATGTTGTATTATCTGTTTAAGGCACTCAGTCAGTCAGTGTTCCCAATCAACAATGAGGCTGAGTTTAGCCTAGCTTTACCTCCCCGTGTGAGCACAGCGTTATTCCTCACCTGTATTTTGTGTATCTTGCAGCTTATATTCGCTCTAACCAGATCATGGGCTGGGGAGAGAAGGCTATAGAGATCCGCTCGGTGGAAACAGGCCACTTGGATGGAGTTTTCATGCACAAAAGAGCACAACGACTCAAGTTTCTGTGTGAGAGAAATGACAAGGTGCGTTTTTAGATCCTCTTTGACTGTTTCTGCTGTAAAATCAGTTCATGGGCTTTACCTGCAATGCGGAAGGAAAATGAAATTTGTATTATTATCTTGAATTACTGCAATTTTGCTTTAAGAGTGAAGGAGATATATTAATTCCATGTTTAACAGTAATAAGAGTCCGATGGGAACCGTCATTGAGAATAACATCCAGACTTTTTTGCAGCAACTGGTCGAAAATGTGATCTGTTATAATTGTGTAAAAAAATCTGTATTTTCTTTCTGCAAAATATGATTGTTTGTGTGTTTTGATTTTGTTCCGATCATACCAGAACACGCTCTTGAGCCTGCTACATCTGTGATTATCTGAACACTGTTTTTCACTCCAGAAGCTTTCAGTGGAGTCAGGTGTGCTGATCTGTGTGTCTGCGCAGGTGTTCTTCGCCTCGGTGCGCTCCGGGGGCTCGAGTCAGGTGTACTTCATGACGCTGGGCCGCACCTCTCTGCTCAGCTGGTGAAGAGGCGTCTGAGTTCTGGACGTGATCAGCCGAGGCCGCTGGAGGACTGACAAACACACTGATGAAACTGCGTCCTTGTGCAGCCTGCTGCATGAGGAACGGCTCGAGTATCTACAGTATTATTGCTAGTCTGTGTAAATGTCTTTCTCTAGAGTTTAATAAAATCTGACTCCGCTGAGAGGAACGCTGCTGTCGTGTCTCTCGCTCACACATAGTGTTCTGACAATGGTGAAACACTAGATGGCTTTGTTTTGTCATGTATTTTTTATTTATGGCTTGTATTTATTTCTAGGGTTTTTTTTGTTTTGTTTTTTGTTAAATTAGTTTTTTCTAAGCAGAGTAGTTCCAGTAATGTGGAGGATTCCTGAGAGCTTGCTCTGACGACCGCTGCGTCAGCTTCAGTTTTGCTTTTGGCTCATCAAACAAATGGATTTAGATTAATTAGTGTGTTTAATGCCGACTGTCCTGTGGCTCTCTGTTGCCTCTCTTTTTCATCATCTTGTCTGCTCTCATGCCGTCTCTTCTTTTTATAGTCACTTATCCTCTTTTTCTTCTGCCATGTGTCGGATGACCGTGGCCTCATTCCTGTTGTTTGAATTGTGCATCAAAATGATGAGTGAAGGAGTTTAAATCAGGCTGTTTAACGAACATCTCCACTGCATCCAAACCTCGACCCTGACCCTGACCCTGACCCTGACCGTCATTATGTTCTGAGGAGCGTCTTTGAGAAACCGTGAGTGAAGACTAGTTCTGCTATTTCATGCATTGGACCTGGAAACTGAATCTGAACTGACCACAAACCACAGTCATAAAACTGACATTTGAATCGTTTTGTACGTTTTTTTGTGCGCTTGACCAATGAAGTTAGGAGATACGTGGATTTTATCAGCATCACAAACGGAGAAGTAAAGATTGCTGTGATGAAACACTACCTTCAGTCGGTTGTGAAAGACCATCTTGGTCATGGACTGCGATTATTATGAGTTGAAACTGAACTGTGTTTATTTAATGAAAGGCAGGACTGTGGAATGAAGCAACTGAACCAAATGAACGGGATGAGCGTGCACGAGTCCAGAGACGCTTCCGGTGCCAATGCTTTTCTCTTTTCTCTTCCTGTTTTTAACGTTTACACGCTCACCCGCACACGCACACACAAACAGACACACACACACACAGACAGACACACACGCACACACACACACTCACCTGCATGTGCGCGCACACACTCTCTCTCACACACAGACACACACATTTGTTTTTGTGAAAAGTGGGGACGCTCCATAGGCGTAATGGTTTTTATACTGTACTTACTGTATGTGCTATTGTCCTACACCAACCCTACACCTAAACCTACCCCTTACAGACACACACACACACACACACACACCAACCCTACACCTAAACCTACCCCTTACAGACACACATACACACACACACAAACACACACCAACCCTACACCTAAACCTCGCCTTACAGACACACACACACACACACACACACACACACACCAACCCTACACCTAAACCTACCCCTTACAGACACCAACCCTACACTAAACCTACCCCTTACAGACACACACACCAACCCTACACCTAAACCTACCCCTTACACACAAACACACACACACACACCAACCCTACACCTAAACCTACCCCTTACAGACACACACACACACACACCCTACACCTAAACCTACCTTACAGACACACACACACACACACACACACACACACCAACCCTACACCTAAACCTACCCCTTACAGACACACACACACACACACACACACACACACACACACACCAACCTACACCTAAACCTACCCCTTACAGACACACACACACACACACACACACACACACACACACACACACACACACCAACCCTACACCTAAACCTACCCCTTACACACAAACACACACACACACACCAACCCTACACCTAAACCTACCCCTTACAGACACACACACACACACACCCTACACCTAAACCTACCTTACAGACACACACACACACACACACACACACACACCAACCCTACACCTAAACCTACCCCTTACAGACACACACACACACACACACACACACACACACACACACCAACCTACACCTAAACCTACCCCTAACAGACACACACACACACACACACACACACACACACACACACACACACACACCAACCCTACACCTAAACCTACCCTTACACACACACACACAACCCTACACCTAAACCTACCCCTTACAGACACACACACACACACACACAACCCTACACCTAAACCTACCCCTTACAGACACACACACACACACACACACACACACACACACACACACACAACCCTACACCTAAACCTACCCCTTACACACACACACACACACACACACCAACCCTACACCTAAACCTACCCCTTACAGACACACACACACACACACACACACACCAACCCTACACCTAAACCTACCCCTTACAGACACACACACACACACACACACACACCAACCCTACACCTAAACCTACCCCTTACAGACACACACACACACACACACACACACACACACACACCAACCCTACACCTAAACCTACCCCTTACAGACACACACACACACACACACACACACACACCAACCCTACACCTAAACCTACCCCTTACAGACACACACACACACACACACACACACACACACACACACCAACCCTACACCTAAACCTACCCCTTACAGGAGGCTGTGCATTTCATCTTTCCCCAAAAAAACCTCATTCTGAGTGATTTATAAGCGTTTTGAAAAGTGGGGACATGGGTCAATGTCCTGAAAAGTCACCTTCTCCTTGTAATACCTGACATACCTTTGTTATTATACACATCTATGTCCTCATTTGTCACAAAAACACACACACACGCGCACACACACACTTCAGCTGACTGCAGTGAATCTGCTGGATGATGTCTGTTATGATTACTGGAGGTATTTTCTGTTTAGTTCATCTCTCCCCACACACACTATAGATTTATATGTTCTATAAGTTCTATATTTATGTTTCTTGTGTTATTTAGCATTAGATAATTAAGATTTCAGTAAAGCTGTTGAACTTTCAGTGAGATTTGTCATTAGAAGGTGAATCGTGCCAGTGGCAAACACTTAAGAGTGAAGCAAACATGTTTAGAAAAGCCATGAAATGAAAACTGCTTTGACGCTTTGTTTTTAAGCTTTAACTTTGAGAGTTTCTCAGTCCTTCACATAGTTAAACACAACTAGCGATTGTGATGTTTCAGTTCTTGCCCTGATCTAGTGACCTGAAATATATTCATCTGGAAAAAAAGAAAAGAGGTTTAAGCAAGCAAAGTTTTTTAAATCTAATAATGTTCATTACTGTTTTATTTGAAGGGGGGGGGAGGGGTTTTTTATTTTTATTTTTTTTATTTCAGCCATAATTCTTGTCAATTAATCAGTGATAATAATTCGGATGGTGTTTCCTCAGCGCTGCTTTGACTTTCTGGAGCTGTTCTTGACTGACTGGTTGTCTGTTTTCAGTCGTGGCACTGTACCGTATGTCCTCTCTCTATATGACAGGAAGTCCTGTATTTTCCTGATGGTCCTTTGTTTTTCTTTGGAAATAAATTGGGTTTACTTTAAGGAGTGATGCCTGTGTTATTTGTCATGTTTGTCATGTAAATGATGTAAATGTTTCTTCACTCTGCTGTCATTCCAGTGCCTGTCTGTTGTTAGGGAAGGATTTCTGAGGGCCTAGGAAAGTCTTGAAGCGTGTCTCTGGCTTCTTCAGATCAAGAGGAATGACAGACAAATGCCTTCTGGAGACAGATTTCTGTTTTATGTTCATTAGCCCTAACCATAGAACTGGCAAGTGTCTTGTTGGAAGAGTAACATCTCTCAGCAAGAACTGGCAGATGTTACTCGGCTCATGAAGATCAGATGCTCTGCAGCTGCTGGACGCACCACACACTGACTCTGGGAGAATGAGCATGAATCATCTTCATTCACAACATTCTGAAAACTGACATTTTAAGTCTTACAGTGAATCTTATGATTTTATTGAATCATTTCCCTCACAATTGCTCATTTTTACATTTACTGGATGTTTATCCAAAGTAATGCAGCAACAAAAGTGATTCATGACCACAAGGCATGAGTAACATGAGAAATACAGCACTGCGGGAAACCTGCAGCTTCTAGATCAGGGTTTCTCAAATCTTTCCCTGGAGCGCCAATCTGCTGCAGAGTTTAGCTCCAACCCTGATCAAACTCACCTACCTGTGATGTTCTAATGATCTTGAAGACACTGATTAGCATGCTCAGGTCTGTTTGATTAGGGTTAGAGCTAAACTCTGCAGGAAAGTGGATCTTGTGGGCCAGATTTGAGGATCCCTGCTCTAGAGACTCATTTCATCTCCTCATCACTCATGCAGTATATACAGCATATGCTACATTTGAACTCTTTCTCCTGCAGTGTTTTTAACATTTTCCATTTTATTTATTTATTTATTTATTTACTTTAACCAGCAAGGTCCCGTTGAGATACAATATCTCTTCTACCAGGGAGTCCTGGTCAAGATAGGCAGCAAAGTACAAATTTACAAAGAAATGTACATCACCAAACAATGAACAAACACAAAACGCAATTTTCTAAAAACAATACAAATCCTAGTCAGTTGTCAAAATGCACACTGTTCTATATAAATAGACTTTCAAATATTTTTCAGGTTTTTATTGTTTTCATCCGGTTCATGACAATATCATACAAAACACGAATTACAGATTTATACAAATACTGCATGTAAGGCCAGAATATACAGTGGCTAAAAATGACAAGGATAGACAGAATAATAAATAAATAAATAATAATAGTGAAAAAGTCAAAATTATTGTTTAAATTATTACTTTAAAATATTTTTAAACATAGTGAGATATGGTATAGATTCCATATGTAATGTACCTTGAAGCTCGTTCCATACATACGGAGCAAAGCAGATCGACCTATCTCTGTATGAAAAATCAGCATCTTAAGTAAAAGTTTATCTGTTGATCTGGTATTATAAATATTTGTGCAGTATGTCAACAAACTAGATATATATACGGTCGTAATTTACCCACTAAAGCTTTTAAAATAAAAATTAACTTTTTTTTTTTTTTTTTTAATTCCAGTTATAAAGAGAAGTGTGAAATGAATTAAAAGCATTCTATAAAGAGTCCATTGCCACTTTTAAAGATGGAGCCATAGTGTAGAAAGTAGTATCATCTGCATAAAAGTGTACATTTGCTGGCTCAACTCCTTTACCAAGTTCATTTATATAGAAAATAAAATTGGCCCCAAAATTGATCCTTGAGGAACACCTGTCTTCACTATTAAAGGAGCAGAAACATAATTATCTCTGGACACACATTGAGTCCTTCCAGTCAAATAATTAGAGAACTACTTCAACACTATATCACTAAAACCTACACATTTAAGCCTTTGCAACAAAAGATCATGATTCACAGAATCAAATGCTCTCGATAAATCAATAAAGAGTGCAGCACATTATTTTTTTTATCATCCAATGCAGTGATTATATCATTAGTGACTGACATTGCAGCAGTTATAGTACTATCCTTGTCTAAAACCTGATTGAGTTTGACGTAAAATATTATTAGTCGACAAATAGTACTTTAACTGTTCATTTACCATAGATTCAAACACTTTCGCTGTAACAGACAATCTTGAAATAGGCCGATAATTATCCAATACAGTAGAATCTCCACCCTTCAATAATGGCTGAATAATTGCTGACTTCCAAGAACTTGGTATCAGACCACTGCTTAAACTTAAATTAAAAATAGAAGCAATTGGTCTCGCTATTAAGTCTGCAGATATTTTTAAAAAGTAAGGCTCTATTTGATCAGGACCAGCAGACTTTTTACAATCAAGATTTATCAGGGCTATATGAACCTGAGACGGGGAAATAGGTAGAAAATTTTAAACATTTCTTATACAACTTCAAGAGATGGCCATATTATCTTTACCATCGACAGAGAAACCGGATGAAGCGATTGAACTTATATTAGTAAAATGTGTATTAAAAGCTTCTGCTATATTATTGATCCTTAATTACATTTAATAAATCGGGATAGAGTAAATCAATAGAGTGACACTCAAAATATTTTGTTGTATGAATATCTGAACATGAAATATGCCAAAAGAAAGAACAGGGCCTCTGCTTTTAAACAAAAAACATTTTATTCTAGCTTTTTTTGTTTGTTTGTTTTCATAATCAACACTTGAATGTGGGTGTGTCATTAAAAAAGCTGAGAAAATCACATTTTTGTAAGACTATGTCCGGATCAAATTCAGATCGATGATCAAGAGTGGATTGCTTCCATCAGGATGTTTGATGATCGTATTATTTTACATATTCGTTTGCTTACATACGCAATCGTTTGTTTCTGCTGCTTGTTCACAGCCAGACGTTCAGTACACTCTCAAAAGATGATTTGTGTGTAGATCTTTGTGTATGTATACACACACACACACTCAAGTTTATTTGTGAACTATTAGGAGCAGTAGTTCATTAGGAGTGGTTAAATAATATAACAACAGTTCATCAAATGTCACGGAGTGACAGTGTGGCAGAATTGAGGAGCAGATGGTGCGTTTCAGAACTGTAATTCATGTCCTGCACAGTGACACTTCACTATGACTAATGTGAATAAATATGATTTAGTGGTCAAAACTAACCACAGAGATGGGTCAAGAAGACTGTGACCTTTCTTTTGGAAGAAATCCCAGTACATGCAATCTCGTCTCTGTTTTAGTAACTGAGAAATAATGACTTGAGTAACCAAGAGTATATTGCACTCATGTGGGGTTACAACATCAGAAAATAACTGATGACAGGACAAGTGACTAATGCCATGTGTGTTCATGAATAATCTTTAATAGAGAGTGCTGTTGTTAAAAATGGCTGAACATCACTGATTTATGTAACTGTTACTTAAAGGGAACATGGGAACTACCACCATCATACTTCAGTCACTGTGAATCTCAAGTACCACATCTCTGTGTGTGTGTGTGTGTATATATATAGTATTTGGATTTAATAATGTATGTTTGATTTCGTTGTTTTTAGATTAGGAAACTGATAACTTTTGAAGTTGCATTTTTCTTATATATTTAAAAAAAAATTATATATTAAATATATTTATATATAATGTAAATTACATGAATATAATAAATATATACATGTAAACACGTAAATATTTTCAAAATATATCCTGTATGTGTGTGTATTTATATATACATAATAATTATACACAATACACACATATATTATGTAAACAAAAACTTTTATTTTGAATGCAGTTAATCATGATTAATCGTTTGACATCACTAATATTTACAGTATCTCAAAGAAGTGAGTACACCCCTCACATTTTTGTAAATATTTTATAATATCTTTTCATGTGACAACACTGAAGAAATGGCACTTTGCTACAATGTAAAGTACATGTACAGCTTGTATAACAGTGTAAATTTGTTGTCCCTTCAAAATAACTCAACACACAGCCATTAATGCCTAAACCGCTGGCCACAAAAGTGAGTACACCCCTAAGTGAAAATGTCCAAATTGGGCCCAATTAGCCATTTTCTCTCCCCGGTGTCATGTGACTCGTTAGTGTTACAACGTCTCAGGTGTGAATGGGGATCAGGTGTGTTAAATTTGGTGTTATCGCTCTCACTCTCTCATACTGGTCACTGGAAGTTCAACATGGCACCTCATGGCAAAGAACTCTCTGAGGATTGAAAAAAAGAATGGTTGCTCTACATAAAGATGGCGTAGGCTATATGAAGATTGCCAAGACCCTGAAACTGAGCTGCAGCACGGTGGCCAAGACCATACAGCGGTTTAACAGGACAGGTTCCACTCAGAACAGGCCTCGCCATGGTCGACCAAAGAAGTTGAGTGCACGTGCTCAGCGTCATATCCAGAGGTTGTGTTTGGGAAATAGACGTATGAGTGCTGCCAGCATTGCTGCAGAGGTTGAAGGGGTGGGGGGTCAGCCTGTCACTGCTCAGACCATACGCCGCACACTGCATCAAATTGGTCTGCATGGCTGTCGTCCCAGAGGGAAGCCTCTTCTAAAGATGATGCACAAGAAAGCCCGCAAACAGTTTGCTGAAGACAAGCGGACTAAAGACATGGATTACTGGAACCATGTCCTGTGGTCTGATGAGACCAAGAAAAACTTATTTGGTTCAGATGGTGTCAAGCATGTGAGACGGCAACCAGGTGAGGAGTACAAAGACAAGTGTGTCTTGCCTACAGTCAAGCATGGTGGTGGGAGTGTCATGGTCTGGGGCTGCATGAGTGCTGCCGGCACTGGGGAGCTACAGTTCATTGAGGGAACCATGAATGCCAACATGTACTGTGACATACTGAAGCAGAGCATGATCCCCTCCCTTCGGAGACTGGGCCGCAGGGCAGTATTCCAACATGATAACGACCCCAAACACACTTCCAAGACGACCATTGCCTTGCTAAAGAAGCTGAGGGTAAAGGTGATGGACTGGCCAAGCATGTCTCCAGACCTAAACCCTATTGAGCATCTGTGGGGCATCCTCAAACGGAAGGTGGAGGAGAGCAAGGTCTCTAACATCCACCAGCTCTGTGATGTCGTCATGGAGGAGTGGAAGAGGACTCCAGTGGCAACCTGTGAAGCTCTGGTGAACTCCATGCCCAAGAGGGTTAAGGCAGTGCTGGAAAATAATGGTGGCCACACAAAATATTGACACTTTGGGCCCAATTTGGACATTTTCACTTAGGGATGTACTCACCTTTGTGGCCAGCGGTTTAGACATTAATGGCTGTGTGTTGAGTTATTTTGAGGGGACAGCAAATTTACACTCTCACACAAGCTGTACACTCACTACTTTACATTGTAGCAAAGTGTCATTTCTTCAGTGTTGTCATGAAAAGATATGGTCCCACTTTATATTAGATGGCCTATGTACTTACTATGTAATTTGAATTAATCATTTGGTACAATGCACTTAATGTGTACATATAGGTATTTTTAAATATATAAGTACAATGTAAAAACATATATGTAATTACATCTGTAATTAATTTCTGTAATTACATTTACAATTACATTGTTGACCCATCCCTTACACCTTAACCCACCCTTTAAACAACCCAAACCACCAAACCTGTCCCTAACCTTACCCATACCCCACCTCAATAGCAGCAAAAGTGTTTTGCAATACAATATGAACACAATAAGTACATTGTACTTATTTTTGATGTAAGTACATAGTAGTTAAGACCACCTAATATAAAGTGTGACCAAAGATATAATAAATTATTTACAAAAATGTGAGGGTGTACTCACTTCTATATATATATATATATATATATATATATATATATATATGTATGTATATATATATAATCATAGAGGTCTGTAGGGGAACTACCAATGTGTCATCAGTTTCCTCTTTTCTTTCCAAAATGTACAAACGCAAGGAATTTGTTTTAGAACATCATGATTGCGTCAGACTGATCACGCAAAGCACACAAACACATGAATATGAACATGAACACTTTCTGCTCAAACCACCCCAGACTCAAATGTCTAGTGTAATATTCCTCAATCTAGCTTACTATGTGATCAAATACACAATGTATTACCTGTTTAACAGCCTGTGAGAGTGTTTGGTGTGTTTGGTTGCACACATCTCGTCGTGTGTCCTAACATAACATGTTTGCGCTGTTGCAGATGTTCTCCAGCAAACCCACAGCAGTCTGTTTGAGTGTGAAGCTCTGTGTTTCTCTGCATGTTCAGAGGTGAGCTGCATTGCCGCTCTGATGTGGAAATGTGGAGTTTCCACGTATTGATGAGGAAGCGTAGTGTGAACGGGATCAGGGTTTCCCCGTAACCTGTTCATAAGAGACACAGAAACACAGAGAACTGCTGACCGCTGCTCATGTCCTCCCGTGTCTACTTCTGTCAGCAAAGCTCTTCACATCGGCATCATGATCATCAACAGGCAGGTGAGAGCCAGAGCATTCATATCCATCCAATCCATATCCAATGTTTCAGTCTACTATACATAATGAATACAAGTGGCTGGATACTTTAAAATAACATGTATTTTTATAACTCTGATTGCTGCAGAGCTGAGTTGAGTTCAGAGAGACACCTTTTATGAATATAGAGTTCTCTGATTTCACTATTCTGGTTTATTAGGGTATTCAGGACAGATGGAAACGATGTTAATGATGTGTTGATGGTCATGTCGTGTGCTCTTTCCTGCTAGTGTCTCTTTGATTGCTGCACATGTATTGTCATGTTTTCCCTGAGATTATTCCTGACCTCGGCTCTGCCTCTGAAAGGTAAGGATGAGTTTATGCAACACTTATACTGTACCCATATATGAAGTCCGTGCACGCATTCTCTCTTCTCAGTGTTATAAAAACCCATGTAAAATAATGACAGCAGATTTCACTGCTTCAAATTTCATGTCAACTACTCCTTTACGATCAAAGACTTCAAGACAGATTTCTGTAGATTATTTTAACACATACTATTAAAAAATGTAATATATGTAATTGCATTCTGTTGCTGTTGTAGTGTGTCTTACCTAAACAAACGTGACCTGTGATGTCTGATTTACCTTGACGGGGAGCAGAAAATTATATTTTTAGTCTTAGCAAAACACTGCTTGTATTTTTGTGTGCTGCATGAAGAAATAGAAAGAGCTTATTTCAGCTCGTCATTAAAATGCACAGTTTAGCCATTTCTAACCTCAGAAGCTGCTTGTGAAGACAGAAAGCAGCAGTAAATGTTGTCATGATCACAGCTGATTGTCTGTACAAAGAAAAAATCAGCAGTGGTAAAGAATCTGACGTCTTTTCCAGCATCATTCAATTAAGAAGCGCAAACGATACCTCCTACCGATACCACTTTCTGATGTGTACTTTCACAGAATAATAGGCCTATATACCTAATATTAAATCATTCAAATACACTTTGAGAGATGAAGAAGAGCCAGATTCAGCAAATCATTTGTAAAATGCTCATCAAGGTTCATTTGCGTGATTAAACAAGTTTTATTAGATTTTGATATTGATCTGTGTAGTTAGTAGAAGTTATTCTAGATGTAATGTAACTTTCTGTAGAGCTGCTTTGAAGTTCTACTACACAAAGCTCTATACCAGGGGTCTTCAACTAAAACGGCTCGAGGTCCAGTAATGAACCCTCTCCACCAGCCGAGGTCCGAACAATTATTTACAAAAAACAATTGATGGTTTTTGCCAGGCCAGGGTATCTGCAGGATATTTAAGCTTAAATTCAAGATTTTTTTTTAAAGACCTGCACAAAAAAATAAAAATAAATTAAAAATTAAATGACTGTAAAAAGCATGATTTACAGTTCAGATACAGGTTTTCACAAAAACAAGCAAGTATTATATTAATTAAATAACATATAAATATATTTTACTGCCTTATTTGTTTACATTTTATAACACATTATCTTGGATTGGATTGAACATGGATTGATTTTCACATTGGCCTTTGACAACAGCAGACGTATGGGCTGATTGAAAATGGAAAATCATTCTCTTCCAGCAGGTGGCGTTTTCTGCTCTCATCACTGCACGCACGACTGCACCCAAACGGCTCTAGAGCTGACCTTGATCTGCTAGATATAAATTTGATTTACTAGAAATTAGCGTTTGGTATTTATTTCATAATGTCAAAAGCCTTCACGGATTCGGACCGGAGTCCACTACCGTAAAGACTACAAAAGCTGCGCCAGTTGAAATAGAAGATAGATATAGGTCCGGGTCCAGATGGGACGGCTTCTGGGTCCGGACCCGGACCGCGGTCCGCCTGTTAGTGACCTATGCTCTATACAAATGATTTTGATAATTTGCAGTTTCATGTGCAGTTTTATTCTGGTAGCATGTTTAGAACATGGTAGCATCATTAGAACAGTATTTCATGTTTTGTTGCTCATGACTGTCTTCAGGTCTTCGTCACACCTTTTAATGTCAAGCCGGATAGAAACACGTAGTGGATTTCTCAGATGTACTGTAGCATCTTGAATTCAGCGACAAGACTTATTAGAAATGTGTTTTAGATTGTCTGCTATTGAATGAACTGATTGTCAGAGTAATTGAAGTAAGATCACACTGTTGTGTTCGGATTTAACACCAGACTGTGATCAGTTCTTATCTACTAAGAATTTTAAGAAATGTACACCTTACTTAAGAAAATAATACCAAAGTGAATAAAAAAGCTGTAAAGTTACAATAATACTAAATAACATCATAATAACAAAACATCAGATAAATATAATTTTAAGCAAGACAATACAAATATGTAACCCAAACTAAACATTACTGAAATACTATTAACAAAAAACGAGTCAGTCGTTTTCTCTGTTGTAGTTGTAGGAGCGAATTTAACTTTTGTGGGATAGCAAATTAATAATTCATTACATTTATATAGCAACTTCTTCACTTGTTGTAACGTCTCATCTAAAGATCAGTGCTTAGTGACAGTAGCGTGGTTGTACCTCACTGACACCTCCAGCAGCAGAAACCCAGCGTTCCCAGCAGCCCTTCCCTCCAGAAACTCAGCAGATCAACCCTGATTTGCTTCAGAGGAGAGCCGCTGCCAGTGTTACATCAACTGCTGTTCAACTCGATAAGGCTCTTCTGCAGACTCCCTTTCCTGGAGTGCAACCATGGAATTGACTATTGAAACTGAATTGAGTTTAGGAATGGAACTGAACATTGCTTTTAGAGGAATCAGCCCTACTCACAGCCAACAGGAACCACCGGCTGATTGCAAAGACACAGTTTACTGCAGAACCCTGGCAAACAGCTGTTGTGTGAGAGCTGGCTGATCCCAGAGCCGCTGGAGTATGAAGCGTCCTGTGGAAACTACTACAGTACATCTCACCAAAACACCACTACAGTGTCTGACAGGACAGCAATCACATTTTCCACTTCACTCCCAATCGAAATTGAAGAATGAACAGGTGTGACGTCATTTCTGACAAAATCAGGTCAAAATAAAGCTCTTTTGGGGAGTTCAAAATGGCTTGCCAAAGTCAATTTTCAGGGAAAAGTACCATTGGCCTTCTTTGACGTGGAAATCTACTCTGGTTGATTTCTTCTGTTCAGTCTGTTAAGGTCAGACATCTGCGGGTGAAAACATGTACGCACACAACAAAAGAGAGAAAATTTCTCACTGCTCTTGACTAAATCACTTTTGGCACTTTAATAGGAAGAAATATATATTTAATTTACACAGTGACGAATATGCAGAGTTTTAATACATTTGATTATTTTATACAATGTTACTTTTATTTATTTGTTCTACTGTATTTTTTTGTCCTATTGCTTGTAATTAGTTGCTTATTCTTATTTCATCACTGACTGTTTACTTGTCTCCAGTGAGCTTGAGTTTTTCTCTTTTTAGTTTAGGCTAGTATTCTTTTTTTTTTGTGATATTGACACTGGTGACTATAAAGCGATCTGTTGTATAAAGTGCTGTTTTCTCACACTATCATTCTCGTTGTGTTTGTGCTGTTGTTGAGAGGAAAACATCTGAATAGCCTGAATCAGTAAAGTGATTTTGATACGGTGCTTCCACACTATTGTTTGTTGATTAATAAACTCTTGTGGTTGTTGGTTCAGACAGTTGTGTGCTTGTGGGTCCAGAGATCCCGGATTATCGAGTTCAAGGCGAAGCGGTTATCATCAGATTCCCTTTTCTTGAAGATGCAGTGAATTACAGGAGCTTGCGAGTGGACAACAGCTCGACCTTCCACATCCATCACAGCAGCCTGAGGAGCGAGAGCCATGATCGGGTGATGCTGACCGAACGCAGGATCTTGCTCCTCCCGTCTCACACATCAGACTCTGGAACCTACACCTACATCTTCAGGTCAGATCTCACAGCTAACGCAGTTTACATTCAGGAAAGGAACTGCAACTAACACTAACATTACCTTTACTTACAAAAATACTTTGCCATATGTGACCCTGGAGCACAAAAGCAGTCATAAGCAGCACAGGTATACTGTACATTGTATGGGTCAAAATTATCCATTTTTCTTTTATGCCAAAAATCATTAGGATATTAAGTAAAGATCATGTTCCATGAAGATATTTTGTAAATTTCCTACCGTAAATATATCAAAACGTAATTTTTGATTAGTAATATGCATTGCTAAGAACTTCACTTCAAAGACCATTTTCTCAATATTTTGAACCAAATATTGTCAGATCCTAACAAACCATACATTAATGGAAAGCTTTCAGATCATGTATAAATCTCAATTTTTAAAAATTGACCGTTATGACTGGTTTTGTGGTCCAGGGTCACATTTAAATAACATTTATTGTTTCTAATATATAATATTTCATACTACATAAACTAACTAAATACAAATGTTAATATTTAATAATTTCACTCTAAAATCAAAGGCAGAAAGAAAGTTAAATGAACATCTAAATGACTAAATCATTCTTTTAATTATTCTAGAGCAAATGCAATAATATATATATATATATATATATATATATATATATATATATGTGTGTGTGTGTGTGTGTGTGTGTGTGTGTATATATATATATATATAGGGTACAGCGGGTCTGTAACAGGGCGAACGAGATGTGAGACGTGCAGGTCCATTTGCAAGCTTTATTCTAAGACGTTGTCAAAAACATAGGCAGGGTCAAAACATCAGCAAACAGGAATAACACAGGCAAGACAAAGAGTAATCCTAGGGCAAGCGTGGGTCTTTGATCGGCGAACAATATCCAGAGGGCTTGATAAGAGGGGTAGTCCAATAATATGAGCAATAGTCCAAACGAGGTACAAACAGAGTCCGAACGGCGAGACAAAGGTTAATCCAAGATACACGGGCAGGAAACAGGAAACAAGGCAACACGAAATGACTAGACTAACTGGTACTGGAAACTAGACTCAGTAAAGTAGCTATCACTTGGAGAGTGATAAACGCAGAACAATACTAGAGACTAAACAGAAACACAGAACGGCTCGGTAAGGCAGCTAACACTAGGAGAGTGCTAAACGCTAGAACAATACTCGACGACTAGAGCAGGATCTGAGTGCGTTTTAAATAGAGTGTATAATAGCACTCAGGTGAGCGTGTGATTGATGACAGCTGTGTGATCAGTGCAGTGGATGATGGGAAATGCAGTCCAGTGTAACGTGCAACAGTCTGTGTGGTGCGAGAGTCAGTGTAATGAAATAGCGATCTCTGGTGGCTAGCGGATGGAAGTCCAAGAACCAGATTCATGACAGGGGCTAAGGTGTCCCTGGTAAAAGGCGCCTTTGATATTATTTTCCTCTAAACCACTAGATTGCACAAAAACATGGTGTGACACTTTCTAAAACATCCACTTTTCAAGATGAACATGGAAATTTGTCTGATCCTTGACGCGATCGCAGGCAGCAGTGCAAAGTTGATTCTGTGCTTGCTTGATCGAATATTTTAATGTTTTTTTTTAAATGATGTACATTTAAGTAGCAAATGAGAATTGCTAAAATTAATGCATATATTTTGAGACAAAGGTCTTAACGATTTTCAGTTTTGTTTAAGATAATTAAAGCAACAGATTTAAATAACAAAATAATATTTAGAAGTATGGTATTTGAGGTAAAAAGCGCACCTGCTGTTAGGACTAAAGGCACAGTAATTAACATGATAATCAATAGATAAAAAAATAACAACCCAGTGTCTTTGAAAGCCCTCTTTTGTGCAGAACTACTTCCTTCAGCCACGGATTCAAATCTAAAGTTGAAAGTTTAACAGCTGAGCCCAAGCCTCCGTTACTAATTCCAAAACATCACTTGAGAACTAGTAACGAAGGAACGTTGAGTTGCTTCATTAAAAGCTTATTGTACTACTGTAGTAAAAGCGGTGTATTATGTACAGTGCATTCAGAAAGTATTCAGACCCCCTTCACTTTTTAAAATTTGTTATGTTGCAGCCTGATCCTACAATTGTTTAAATTATTTTTTTTTCTCATTAATCTACACTCCTTGCCTCATAATGACAAAGTAAAAACAGAATTTTAGAAATGTCTGTAAATATATATATATATATATTAAAAAAACTGAAATATCACATTTACATAAGTATTCAGACCTTTGTAACAACACTTGAAATTTAGCTCAGGTGCCTCCCATTTCTCTTGATCATTGCTGAGATGTTTCTACACCTTGATTGGAGTCCACCTATGGTAAATTAAATTGATTGGACATGATTTGGGAAGGCACACACCTCTCTACAAAGGCCTCACAGCTGACAAAACCAAGCCATGAGGTCAAAGGAACTGCCTGAAGAGTTCAGAGACAGGACTGTATTGAGGCACAGATCTGGGGAAGGCTACAAAAAAAAAAAAAAAAAAAAATTCTGCTGCACTGAAGGTTCCCAAGAGCATAGTGGCTTCCATAATTCTCAAATGGAAGAAGTTTGGCACAACCAGGACTCTTCCAAGAGCTGGTTGCCCAGCCAAACTGAGCAATTGATGGAGCAGGGCCTTGTCTAGATTGGTGACCAAGAACCTGATGGTCACTCTAGCTGAGCTCCATGATCATATGTGGAGATAGGACAAACCTACAGAAGCACAAACATCACTGCAACACTCCACCGATCTGGGCTTTATGCCGGTGTGGCCAAACTCAATCCTCTCCTCAGTGAAGGCACATGAAAACACACCTGGAATTAGCAAAAAAGCACCTAAAAGACCCTCAGACTCTTAGAAACAAGATTCTCTAGTCTGATGAACCTCAATTCTAAGCATCAAGTTTGAAGGAAACCAGCCACTGCTCAACACCTGCAGAGTACCATCCAAAAAGTAAAGTGTGCTGGTAGCAGCCTCATGCTGTGGGGCTGTTTTTCAGCAACAGGGACTGAGGGACTCGTCAGAGTAGAAGAAAAGCTCAATCAGAATCAGAATCAGAATGAGCTTTATTGCCAGGTATGTTTACATATACGAGCAATTTGTTTTAGTGACAGAAGCTCCACAGTGCAACAGAATGACAGTGACAAGACACAGATAATAAAAAGAATAAAAAGAATAATATACAAAATAGACAATGTACAAAATAGCGAAAAACACAATATATAATATAGACAATTATGTATGTACAGTTATGATATGTGCAAATTTGAAATGTAAATAAGTATCTGTTAAATAAATAATGTATTATAGTGTTATGTGTTCCGCGTTTATTGTCAAGTGTTTGTGAGATAGATTGCCTGAGGGAAGAAACTGTTCCTGTGTCTGGTCGTTCTGGTGCTCAGAGCTCTGTAGCGTTGACCAGACGGCAGCAGTTCAAAGAGGGAGTGTGTTGGATATGAGGGGTCCAGAGTGATTTTCTTAGCCCTTTTTCTCACTCTGGAAAAGTACAGTTCTTGGAGAATGGGGAGAGTTGTACCAATGATTCACTCAGCATTCCGGACTACCCTCTGTAGTCTTCTGAGGTCAGATTTGGTAGCTGAGCTGAACCAGACAGTTATAGAAGTGCAGAGGATGGATTCAATGATGGAGGAGTAGAACTGTTTCAGCAGCTCCTGTGGCAGGTTGAACTTCCTCAGCTAGTGAAAGAAGTACAACCTCTGCTGGGCCTTTTTCACAATGGACTCAATGCGATTGTCCCACTTCAGGTCCTGGGAGATTGTGGTGCCCAGGAACCTGAATGACTCCACTGTCGTTACAGTGCTGTTCATGATGGTGAGTGGGGGGAGAGGAGGGGGGTTTCTCCTGAAGTCCACGATCATCTCCATTTTTTTGAGCGTGTTAAGCTCCAGGTTGTTAAGACTGCACCAGACAGCCAGCTCTTTAACCTCCTGTCTGTAAGCAGACTCGTCACCGTCCTGAATGAGGCCGATCAGTGTGGCGTCATCTGCAAACTTCAGGAGCTTGACAGAGGGGTCTTTAGATGTGCAGTCATTGGTGTACAGGGAGAATAGCAGTGGGGAGAGAACGCAGCCCTGAGGGGCTCCAGTGCTGATGCTGCGGGTGCTGGATGTGTATTTTCCCTGCCTCACTAGCTGCTGCCTGTCTGTCAGGAAGCTGGTGATCCACTGACAGACGGAGGTGGGTACAGAGAGCTGAGTTAATTTGGGCTGGAGCAGTGATGGGATGATGGTGTTAAAAGCAGAGCTGAAGTCTACAAACAGGATCCTCAAGTAAGTCCCTGGTCTGTCCAGATGCTGCAGAACATAATGCAGTCCCATGTTGACTGCATCATCCACTGACCTGTTTGCTCTGTAGGCAAACTGCAGGGGGTGCAGTAAGGGTCCAGTGATGTCCTTCAGATAAGCCAAAACCAGTCTTTCAAATGATTTCATGGCCACAGACATAAGAGCCACAGGTCTGTAGTCATTAAGTTCAGTAATTTTGGGTTTCTTTGGGACGGGGATGATGGTGGAGCGTTTGAAGCATGAGGGGACTTCACACAGCTCCATCTGAAGATCTGTGTGAAGATTGGGGCCAGCTGGTCAGCGCAAGTTTTCAGACAGGCTGGTGTCACACCATCTGGGCCTGGTGCCTTTCTTCTCTTGTTCTTTCTGAAGACCTGGCGCACATCATCTTCACTGATCTGCAGTGCAGGGGGGGAGAAGGGGGTTGCAGGAGGTGTGAATGGTGTTTTTTTCAAACCTTCAGTAGAACTCGTTCAGATCGTCTGCCAGTTGTTGATTCTCCACAGTGCTGGGGGATGGTGTCTTGTAATTGGTGATGTCTTTCAGACCTTTCCACACTGAAGCCGTGTCACTAGAAGAGAACTGAATCTGTAGCTTTTCGGAATAATTCCTCTTTGCCACTCAGATCTTTTTTTCCAGTGTGTGTTTGGCCTGTTTGTACAAGACTCTGTCCCCATTCCTGCGAGCATCTTCTTTGGCCTGACAGAGCTGGTTAAGTTTTGCAGTGAACCTTGATTTGTCGTTGTTATAAGTTAAATGAGTCCTGGTAGGAATGCACATATCTTCACAGAAACTAATATATGATGTTACAGTCTCTGTGAGCTCGTCCAGATCAATGGCAGCAGCTTCAAAAACAGTCCAATCAGTGAGGTGGAAACAGGCTTGTAAATCCTGCTCTGCTTCATTAGTCCATCATTTTACAGTCCTTAATACAGGTTTAGCTGATTTCAGTTTCAGTTTCAGTTTAGGTTGGTATGAGATGAACTAAACAGTGATCAGAGAGCCCCAAAGCTGCCCGTGGGACAGAGTGATATGTATCCTTTACTGCTGTGTAACAGTGATCCAATATACTACTGTATCTGGTGGGACATGTAACATGCTGTCTCTATTTTGGCAGTTCACGGGAGAGATTTGCTTTATTAAAGCAATGCACCAAAATATAGAGGTAGCCTAATGAAAGCCTGTTCCACAGTGCTCAGGACCTCAGACTGGGCCGAAGGTTCACCTTCCAACAGGACAATGACCGTAAGCACACAGCCAAGACAACGCAGGAGTGGATTAAGAACAACTCTGTGAATGTCCCAGAGTGGCCCAGCCAGAGCCCTGACTTGAACCCTATCAAACATCTCTGGAGAGACCTGAAAATGGCTGTCCACCGACGGTCCCCACCCAACCTGACCGAGCTTGAGAGGATTTGCAAAGAAGAATGGCAGAAAATCCCCCAATCCAGGTGTGCAACACTTGTTGTGTCATGCCCAAAAAGACTCGAGGCTGTAATTGCTGCCAAAGGTGCTTCAACTACGTACTGAGTAATACTTATGTAAATGTGATACTTCAGTTTTTTCTTTTTAATAAATTTACAGACATTTCTAAAATTCTGTTTTCACTTTGTCATTATGAGGTACAGAGTGTAGATTAATGAGAAAAAAAAAAAATGAATTTAAACAATTGTAGGATCAGGCTGCAACATAACAAAATTGAAAAAAAGTGAAGGGGGTCTGAATACTTTATGAATGCACTGTATAGCAGAGTATTATGAGAGAGATGGACGCTCATCATGATTACCTGCATCTGATACAGCATTCATTCTTCAAATCAATCCCATTTTCCCAATACAACATTAGTTTGAATGTCCGATAGGCTCGTACTATCCTTGCATCTGTTAAGGATGAGTTCTGATGACAGCGCTGCTCGGTGTATTTGTTGGTTGCGTATAAGCTGGTTTTGAAAGAAAATATAACTTCCTTGTTCAAAACGGCGCTTTAGTATTTTTCAATTTAAAAGTCTTTACTGCTGACTCGTAAAACAGTCTCTTGTCGCCATGGCGGAACAATGAAACTAAAATCACAGTTACGAACACACACACACACCATTTACCAATACTGAATGCTACTATTATTTATGTAAAATATTATTTATTGAATAATAATATTTAATAAACAACAACAGCCATCATGAGACCAAAGACATCCCGTTAGATTTACCCAAAATGAAATATATATCATGTTTAACTACTATAGAGACATCAGAGCCAGCGGTAAACAGCCGTTATGAGCGCTGAACAGCCGTTGATGTCCTGGAGCTTACATCTCCGAAAACGTCAAAACAAATTTTCAAACAGATGTTATCTTTATTAACAAACCACATATTTTAAGTAACAAGTACATTCTCGTTTTTTTAAATTATAGTGGATTTGGGCATCCGCCATGACACTCGCTGTCAGAAATACGGAAACTTCAGCAAGCAGAGTGATACAAATGGTGAAACAGCTGTTGTAGTTCTGTTGAACACTAATATCAACACTCTTATCAGCTCTTATCAGATTCAAGGACCAGAAAGAACAATTTTTTTTGTCATGCTCTAGTCCAGGGATTCTCAATTCCAGTGTAATATAACATACATACATAAATACAATATAAATTAATGTCTCGCACACTTTAATGCCCATTGAATGGAACATATACACTCCCTTCAAACTGGAATCATGGCTGAATATCCTGTAAAGCCCAGTTCGCCGGGCACTTACGGTCGAATATAACAAACCTCTGACGCAATACGAGAAACGCACTGAATGTACAGATGGGGGGTCGCGAGGACTGGATTTGAGAACTGCTGCACTAGGGCTTATGTTTTTAATAAATAGTAAATAACAAATTCAAAGTATACCATCTACACATCTGCTCTACTTTCTCACAACACTGTATTAACATGCATATGATTCAACGATCTGCATTATGTTGTACACTGAAGAAAGCAGTTGTGTGGCACAGGTTTGCAATCACAATTTGATATTTATTAGAGTAAATCTTTTAAAAATTGTTTATATTATGAAAAGTCCAATAAAGGCACCATCTAAAATGTGTTTTAGAACTGATTACATTTGAAGAACTTGGGTTGGTCTAAATGGAGTTAGTAATGCATTTCTCACTCAGGAGCGACACGTTCTGCCTCACTGGGAGTATTACAGTAATGATCTATGAGGCAGAGGAGCCAAACATGACTGTAATGCCCTACACCGCACGCACAGGAGAAGATACAGAGATCATCTGTCCCCACTTGAAATATTTCAAAAGGTCAGAAAATCCAAAGTGGTACAAGGTAGGTCACTGCACATTGTGGAAAACATGTAAATAAATATTTGAATTGAAAGGATCGAAATGTTTGAAAAATATATTAATTTACAGGATTTTCAGAGCACAGCTCTCCCTATTGGCAAAGGACAGTATACAATCGAGAGAGGCATAATTCTGGCCATCAAAAACATCTCTGTAAAAGATGAGGGCTTCTACACTTGTAGGCTAAGTGTGATTTTCAACAATACCCAGTATAATGTGAGCAGGACCTGGAGAGTTCAAGTGTCAGGTAAATAAATTCCCTACATTGTGCTTACTGTGTCATACGGATATTTCTGCCACTGCTTTCTAAACCTGTCAGATAGTTGGGCAAATGATGACATCTTTTCTTTTTCAGTCCCAGTATCAGATGGTGCTGCACCAGAAGCGGTCACCTCTAACAGTCTCAGTGCTTTCACATGCAAGTATCAGAGATATTTATCAGTATTTAGTTCCTAACATATTGATCTAAAATTGATTAAAATAACCATTTGAATTCTACTCCCTGGTAATTTCACATTTTCTCACAGCATCGAGTCATTCATTCCCTTACATTGTCTTTCCTGCAAACGGATCCTTCATTGAAAGTCATTTAGGTGAGTCTACACTGCTAACATTATTGATTTACAGGGGTTTATTGTCAGATTTTTAGATATATTTATGTGCAGGTCACACATTACATGACACTGTCCATATTACATGACAGTATTCTGTAACACTAATAAACAAAATGTACTGTAATTAATCTGTACTCATTTGGATTGGACACACTTTTGAACTGGTTTACAGCCCAGTAATGGACAGTGGAAAAATAGGCTATATAGTAAAACATTGACATAATTAACAAGTTCACACTTTAATATAATCCTTGAGTAAAATGACAGTAAACAGATTTGCTTTATCTTGACTTGACTTGAGCATGAACTTTAATTTCCCAAAAGTTAATAATAAATTGTCATAAAGCAAATAGTACATTTTGATTGCTTACATTTAATTTAATTGACTAATAATTCATTCAAGTACTCCCCATAAAGGGCTTTCTGCACAACCTCATCTCTCTCACCTATGTGGACTGATTTAGTCAATGAAAAATGGTATATGATTTTAAGTACTGAATCATTAATTCTCTGTAAGAACCTTCCCACAGTGAGTGAATGAGGCCAATGTTTGTTAACTTACTGTAATGTAGTGATTATCAGACAGTTGCTCACCAACCTTTAATAGTACTGTTAACTTACAGGCGCACATTTGGTGATCCGGTGCATGGTGTCTGTTGGAAACCAATTGGCTCAGTCCACAGATGTGACATGGATTGTTAATGGCCAGCCACTTGAAAACTCTTACCTGGGTGGACGTGCATTTCAGACCGATAAGAGGTAACCTTGATGCCTGCATTGATCTATCTGAAAATTGTGTGTGAAAGAAGGACAAAGGTGTGATCTAGATCAAGAGTGGTCTAGGCACTTTGGTGAGAATGCAGCGATGGTGAGGCAGCAGTGAGTCCGGTGGCAGGCAGGGCACGTTGCACCAGCTGTACATGAGATAAAACTAAAGAATGATTTCTACTTTTACATTGTAGCCTCAACACAGTGTTGTAGTGTTCTAAATGTCAGTGGAATACTGAGGACCAAAAGAACAAAGTCATTTAAACAGAAAGTTTGTAGAAAATCAGAAAGCACAAAAACAGTCAATAGGCCACAGAGTATTGGGGCGGAGGAGGCTGAAGGCAAGGTCAGGGCCAGGCAAAGGTCAGAGCTGGGGAAGCAGTCTGAAAAGGGCAGATAGGCCAAAGAGCAAAGCCAAGGGGAAGGTCAGGGCCAGGCGGAAGTTGACAACCAGAGATCAGCCAAACCAAGGGACTTGACTGAAGCAAGAGAGCAGAGCAGTCCAAATACAAGGAGATACAGGCAAACCTCAGGCAGGGCAGAGAGCTCTAGCACACACAGATCAGAGAAAACAAACGTTCTGACAATAATGGAGAATACTTTCATCCAATACTCAGCACTAAGTGAAATTTAGCATCACACAGACATGATTTGTTTTCAGTATCTCAGGAGAGCATCTGGAGGTGCAGCTGGTTATCCTTGAGCTTCTGGAAGAGGACCATGGGACGGAATTGAAGTGCATATGTCAAAACAAAGACCAGAAACAGGAAGTTGTCACTCAGATCAAACTGGAAGGTGGGTAACCGTTGACCAGAGGGGCTACTGTATGCTCAGGACAGCAGTGTTTGGTCACCTGCAAATGCAGCCTTTTGAAAGCGGGTTTCAAAGTGCAAGTGTTTGAAGATTGTAATGTTGTTCTCTGTGTAAACTATGAAAGCTAATACTACTAATATTAATATAATACTATTAAGTAATATTTATTGCTATGAGAATATGAAGAGATTTTCGACCAGTATAACAAAAATGTTTCTAGAAAAAGTGCCTACCCTATCTTTCACAGTGTACTGTTTTGTACATTGAAGCTGAAAAAGAAAAATCAGAGAACCTGTAAATGTTAAATCTATTATTCTATTTCACAATGTCTATTTAGGTGTTTAAATTTGTCTGCTTCGATCTCTTTCTCATCCTCTCTTTAGACTCAGAGTCTGTGTGGTTGGTGGTAGCTGCTGCGTCCTCCTGTTTTATACTAGTGGTGTGTGTTTTTGCATATCATTTGTGCCAAAGGCCGCAGAAAAGGGACTATGTTCTGGCTCGACAGAACAGCGCCATTTGAAGATGGCTTCCACTTCTTCAACAATGCAACTATCTTCATCATGTTTTAGTTACTTTGATCTTTTGTGTTGAATTGGTGTTTTGCTTGAACTTTGTTTTCCTAGATCTCGGCTCACAGTTCCCTCTCTACTTGTTTGTGGGTGTTTCTTGTTTCTTGCCAACATTACTCCCATATACACGCTCCTGTGTTTTTAGATCTTGTTTGGTCTTGTTCTGTATGTATATTGGCAAGCCTGGGTTCCTCGTTTTTTTTTTTTTTTTGTCAAAACATGTTCTTTATAGGATATGATAAAATGGAAAATTTGATCAGATATTGGCAGACAACAAATCTGATTTAGCCATTATTTTATATCTACAGCAGTCTACCCCATTATTTCAGACATTTAACACATATTGTTACTCTTCCCCAGTTCCAGTCACTCAAGTCAGGTTTATTTGTATGGTGCTTCTCACAACACAAATCATTTTAAAGCGTTTTGTGTGCCACAACGTCAGTGTATTCCTTGAAATACACACTTGTTTGTAAAACGTCCTCCAGTAACCCTTTAAAAGTATATAGTATAATTTTAATGCTAAAATTCTGTTGCATTACTCTAGAAGGGCCTGTCTTTTGGGGACGTAGGAGAACTGGAACAGAGCCAGCCTAGAATACCATCAGTGGCAAATGCTTTAAATGGTCTGCGCTCAGGCAAAGCTTTTAACACAATTGTATCCGAAAGGTTCATTACGCAAAGCTTTTTAACACGGTTTATGTTGTGGCCATCTAGTGGCCATAAAAATGAAAAGTGCTGTGTTCCATAAAAGCTGCTGGTTTCTCATCTGGTTCTACAAATGATCCTTTGTTTTATTTTATTGTATTGTATATAAATAATGGTCATTGTCAAAGTCATTTGTGTCGGTGTATTGGCAGTAAAATAAATGAAACAAATTTATAAATTAAATTTGTGATCTGTCTATTTTAAATCTGCCTCAGTCCTTATTGTTATTTTGTAGGCAAAGTTCATTTGAGCTTAATGTCTAAATTATGATGTTGGGGAAAATAAACAGAACAAAAATCAGTCAAGTCCCTTGGTTTCTGGTTGATCTCTGGTTGTCAACTTCTGCCTGGCCCTGACCTTCCCCTTGGCTTTGCTCTTTGGCTTATCTGCCCTTTTCAGACTGCTTCCCCAGCTCTGACCTTTGCCTGGACCTTATAAGGAAACAGCCAAGCGAACAAAACTACATAAATGTTATAATAGATAAATGAAATGTGCACTGTTTTTAATTTTAATTTTTTTTTTTTACATGATTCCCAATTATTTATACTCATGATTTCTAGTATTTGTAAAGGCTTTACATTTTTATGGCAATGTTGTAATTATCAATTCATTTAATTTTATCTTTGAAGCAGATTTCTTATGTGACAGCATTAATTAAAGTTTCTCAGAGATCTCTGCGCTCCATCAAGCCCATCCCATAATATCGGTCATCACTCAAATTAACGATTCAGAATTTATAGCGTGTAAGACTCCAATACAATTATAAAGTAATTATTTAATCACTAATAAATCTTTCAATGAGTAAAACTGGCTGTGTCTATAGTGTTATACACAACATCGTTATATTATATTATTATATTGTTATATTATTTTCAAATTAATTTTTAAATTATTTTAAATTATTGTCCCTGGACCAGTAGGGTACTCTTGTAATAAAGTAGCGGTGGCTAGGACAGCTTTTAAGTATCAATTCTGCTTAAAAAGATGCAATCTAATCCTGTTTACATTAAATAAACCTGCTCCCGAGCTGGTTTAAGTTTACGGACTCGTTTCTATGACAGCAAGTCTAGGATGAGCTTCGAAGAACCAAATGATCCAAGATCAAGCGAAATCATCAACAATCAGATCCAGCTACCTGAGTTAGCGACGTACGAAGAACGGACACCTGGTTTTGAGAGGACTTTTGCTGCGTCCCAATGTGCCTACTTATACTACGCCCTTAAAGTATGTACTCTTTTGGTGAAGAAAAAGTACACACTTTTGAGTGTGTAGTAGAAGAGTAGGCAAGCTTTGGGACATGCTATCACATCACACAACTGCGTCTTTAACGGACTTCTCTGTCGCATCTGTTACACGCACCCTGTCACTGTAAACTGGCCTGTCAATCATCTTGTCACAGTTAACATCCTCCATATTTCATTTCATTTAACTTCCTACCGTATTAGACAGAAAAGTAGCTCGTTGATCTGCAGTCACGGGTCTTTCATGCGGAGAACTCTGCTCATATTTTCTGCATAATGATGCATTTAAAAGTTGACGACCAAACAGATGTTTATAAAAGTTCACATTGCTGTTGCAGATTAAATAACACGGATAACAATAAATAAATATTTTTTACCAGTTTAAATGTTGCTTATTAGTAACTCAAACCCCTTTTTGTAAACTTACCCAACGGTCGATTGCGCGCATCCGCCACGTTTGTAGTTTTTCTAATGCGTTTTATTCGTGTTTGAAGTTCTGGACCGAATCCTTCGCCAAAGTGCAATGGATTGTGGGCAATTTTAGCCATTAGAGTGTGCACGGATCCACACTTCAAAAATTGACCTGAAATAGTAGACCATCCGGGGACTTTTGGCATTCTCTTTTCAACATACTATGCTTTGGGACACACTTATTGCAATCTCACATACTATTAAGGATGGATAGTATGAACACTGGGATGCAGGGTTTAATTTTGCTCTGGCAACGTGACGTCATAAGGCTGCGCCGCGCTCCCGCTTCTGTTGTGATTCGGCTCACGAAAGGTCTGTGTTTTTAAGCATTTAAACTGCTTAATCTAACGGAAGCAATCCGTTCAATCAATCTTATATTTTCTAAGCGATGCAAGATGAACTATTTGCTATTGAATGTAACATTGCAAAGCTTTATCTAACATTAATAGACGTTATTTGGTGTGAGTAAACGCATCCGCACACGAGTAGTAGAGAGAAGGTGTGTCTTATTTCTCTCCGTGTGTTGTGAAGCAGTTTATCATAAACACAGAGCTTTTTGAGACTCAGTTGAATCAGCTGCTGCTCAAATGATTCAGTGATTCGAATCTCCACGCGCTGACGTCACCTGCTGGTCAAACCTGTGTAAATGCAGCGAGAACAAAAACCACAGACAACTCTTACAAACCAGCTGAAAATGTTCTCTTGCAAGTGTAATTTAGTGTATATAATCTACATATTTTGATTTACACTTATATACATCACAATTAAATATGAAATGTCTGTAACTTGTGCTCTTTTATGAATTTTTAGTGCTAGTTTTGTGTGTTTTTGTCTAAACAGGTGATTTAACTCTGACTCCCTTACTAGTGTGCTGACTACTGAACTAGGGAGCTGATCCAGACACACCCAGGGATTTAGTTTGTTTATTTTGCTTTCTGTTCATCTTAAACAGGACAAAATACACAGAAAAACTCCTGCTGAAGTGACTGAGGTCCACATGACACACGGTTATAAAGATGGCGTTTATTAAAGAGCAGAGCGAGGACTTCAGGATTAAAGTAGTATTCAGTCTGAAACAAGTTACTGAGGAACAAACAGGTTGGTTTTCATTCTCAAACTCTCTCATTTGATCCTTATTAAAATGTCCAACTCTACAGAAATGAATGGTATTTCTGAAAAATGTGATAGGAGTGTCTTATTTAAAGTGGTTTTATTTGAAATTGAGCCTCGTGGACAGATATGTTGAGATCACATGACCAGACAAATACTGCTGCACCTGAGAAGATCCCACTTCAGTGTTGGACATTTGTTATTTTTTTTATGTCACCCAGTAAATTAGGAGAAGTAACAGAAGTAGCCTAAACAAACAAGTAGTTTGTGTAACATTAAACCCAATGGGGCTCATTCATGAAACATTCGTAACTATAGGAGTAAATTCTGAGTAATTTGTGCGTAAAACAGACCTTCCCGAAAACTCTCCTCCGGATTCATAAACGCTTCGTAAACTTCCGATTTTATAGTTAAACATGCGTATGTTAATGAATTCCAATCATTCGTAAATATGGCGCTCGTGCACGCTCATTCACAATTAGCATAATCCCCGCCTATTAATTACAGCGTGTCCAGGAACGCAGTGGAATATTCTGGTCTACTTTCTCAGGTTTGGCTCCAGTATATTGCATAAATGCAAAAAGACTAATAGGCCATATGTCTAACAATAAATATTCAATAACGTGTGTCCACCAAAGAGTTTTTAGCCAGCTGAAAAAATGTCAGGAGCTCTTCTGAAAACGGCCAGCTGGTGGCGCTCGAGAACGCTTTGGTGGCTGAGACGCTTTAGTTGCTATGATAAGGAATATCCACGGCGGCAACATATTTCTAGTATCTCATTTTGAAGAATATTACTGAATATAAAAATGCAATAACCAGTAATATTCTCTGTTGTTCAATTATTGTACAAGTCGGATGATTGGTCGGTGTAGTATTTGTCCCGCCCCTCCTCCACTGATTGGACAGCTGGGTAAAAAGTGACAGTGACAAGCGCTGCGTTTTACCCAAAGCTAAACAGATTATCAATAAAACTAAAAATAACAAAATTAACTAAAAATATAATAAAATACCTAACTACAAAATATTATTATTGTTAGAAGTTGCAACAAAATAGAAAATAGAAATATAAACTTTTGAACTGCGGGTTTCGTCTGGTCAGAGGAGAACTGACCCCCGACTGAGCCTGGTTTCTCCCAAAGTTTTTTTCTCCATTCTGTCACAGAGGGAGTTTTGGTTCCTTGCCGCTGTCGCCTCTGGCTTGCTCAATTGGGGACACTTAATTTCTAGCGATTATCGCCGATTTGATTGCACAGATACTATTTAAACTAAACTGAGCTGGACAATGACATCTCTGAATTCAATAATGAAATGCCTTTAACTGAAAATTGAGTGTTTAATCTTATTATACATTACTGACACTCTATCCTCCAATTTGATATTAAGTGCTTTGACACAATCTGTATTGTTAAAAGCACTTTATAAATAAAGGTGACTTGACTTGATTATCAAGTCAAGTCAAGTTCAAGTCAAGTTGTCTTTTATTGTCATTCCGCTACATGTGGGGGCATACAGTGGAACGAAATGTCGTGCCTCACAGGACCACGGTGCTACATAAATACAGGCATACAGCAATGAAGTAAAACAATATAAACCTATACACAACTATCCTACTGATAGATTTTGACTATAAATATACTATATATAAATTTTTTTTTACCTATACATAAACTAAAAAATACAAACTATATGAGTGCTTCAGATAAATACTGTACATGTGCGAAGAGAAACATTGTGAGTCAGCAGCTGGCTGGGGAACAGTGCAGGATGATTTGTAGTGCATGAGCATGTAAACATACGTATATTACTGAGTCTTTTTGTGGGATATGTATACACACAGCAGTGTGTGTGAAAAGTGACTAGTGCGCATAGAGGAGGAGAGTGTGCTACTACAGGTGGTTTGTACAGGCCCACTCACCTGTGTGTAGCACACTTTGATTGCACAAAAAAAGTTCCATAAGTTTCAGATGGTCCATGTTTCAGGAGGTAGGGGGTTTGTATGGGGGTTCAGAGAGGGGCGGGGTGATTTGAGTTCAGGGCTCTCACAGCCTGGGGGAAAAAGCTGTTGAGCAGTCTGGCAGAGCGGGCTCTGATGCTCCGGTACCGTCTTCCTGATGGTAGAAGCTGGAAGAGACTGTGGGAGGGGTGTGTGGAGTCCTTCACGATATTATTGGCTTTGCTGGAGCATCGTGTGAGGAAAATGTCCAGGATGGAGGGGAGAGGGGCACCGATGATCTTTGGTGTTCACTGTCAGCTGGAGGGTCTTGCGGTCTGCTGCTGTACAGTTCCCGTACCAGACAGTGATGCAGCTGGTCAGCACACTCTCAATGGTTCCCCTGTAGAAAGTGGTGAGGATGGGTGGAGGGAGACTTGCTCTTTTCAGCCGGCGGAGGAAGTGTAGGCGCTGTTGTGCCTTCTTGGAGAGTGACATGGTGTTGGTGGTCCAGGTGAGATCCTCTGTGATGTGCACCCCCAGGAATTTAGTGCTGCTGACTCTCTCCACAGGCGAGCTGTCGATGGTCAGTGGGGGGTGATCACCGGAGTTTCTTCTGAAGTCCATCACAACCTCCTTTGTCTTACTCACAATGAGGGACAGGTTGTTAGTGCCACACCATTTCGCCAGCTGTGCCACTTCCTCTAGAATGTCCATAATTTAAAAAAACGTCCATTTGGATATATGTTTGACGGTTCGTGGACGCAGGTTCGTGGGACCTGCGCACCGACCCCCAGAATTTTTTCCAGACTCGCCGCCGGCGTCTGCCGGACCGCACCGGACGGCGGGACGACCCTGACATGTCCGGGGGCCCCTAGCCCCCCCAGGGGCCAAACGGGGGCCGAAAAAATTTCGGGGCCCCAAACTGCAGTTCTGCCCTTCGCCACAGGGTGGCGCACAGCTGTCCCAACTTAGGTTTACAACAGTGGCCTTCACCCAAATGGGGGGTGGACACTTTTTTGGTCCCACGAACACACTATTTGTCCATTTGATCATTATAGTCACGGAACGACCACGGGACCCTTGCGGACCACCGCCCGACCCCAGGCCCCACCCCCCCAGGTCCACGAAACCACTATTTGTCCATTTGACCATTATAGTGACGGAAAGACCACGGGACCCCTGCGGACCGGCCTCCCCACCCCCCTTGGTCCACGAAACCACTATTTGTCCATTTGACCATTATAGTCACGGAACGACCACGGGACCCCTGCGGACCACCGCCCCAACCCCAGGTCCATGAAACCACTATTTGTCCATTTGACCATTATAGTCACGGAACGACCCCAGGACCCCTGCGGACCACCCCCAGGTCCACGAAACCACTATTTGTCCATCATAGTCACGGAACAACCACGAAACCACTATTTGTCCAATTGACCATTATAGTAACAGAAAGACCCCTGTGGACCACCCCCCCCAGGTCAGGGTTAGGGAATAGAGTTAAATGCGAACTTGAGCCCATAGGATGGGGTGCACTTACTAAGGCTAGTAACAGGACTCTGAAATTTGGTATATATACTAATTAGAGGGCGCCCGATCGTTTGGACATAGTTTGGTAGCTCTAGCGCCACCAGGCGCCGAAATATGGTATTGCACCCCCAGTTCTCTTGTACATAGAATGCTGAAACTTGGTATATATACTAATTGGGCCGCCTCAAGTTGATTGAACTTGGTTTGGTCGCTCTAGCACCACCAGGTGTCAAGATATTGTACTGCACCCCCACTTGAGTTTCTCTTTACAGCTGGTCAGCCCTAGGCTTGGACAGGGTTTGTACAGTCATATGTGGGTGGGTGTTGGTGCAATGTGCTGTTGTGTGAGTGGTGCTAATCACCAGTAGAAGACTGGGCTCCAATTAAGGCCTGTTAGCCCCAGGCCACCGTCCCTGTGTGCTGTCCTAGTGGACCCAGGGGGGCTGGATACTTACGACTCCCCCAAGTGACCCTTCGTTAACACCGCAAGGTATCCCAGGTCAACCAAGAAGAGTTTGAGAGAAAAGGTCTGAGGCCATCTCAACAGCAGATCGGGGGTCAAACTGGCGGATGTACATTTCTGTACATCAAGCTTCTACCAGTTATTACCCCTAGAGTAATTGCAAGAATCAGACCGACATTATCCTTAGAGGAAAACCGCTGACTGCAAAAACTCCTAGGCTGTAATAGGTGAAGCTGGGCTGTGGAACCCCATTCATTGGAACACTTGTCTCATTCATGGTGAGTAACCTGTTCAATCCCACAATCCCCTGCTCTTCCTGGGTTTTACTTCCTGGTCGAATTTTAATACAAAAATCATGATTTCTACTGTTCTTTTCAAATCTTTTCTGAAATTTTAGATAGTTTTTCATTACATCACTGATAAAGTATCAACACTTAGATTTACACTTTTTTGATTTTTTGAAAACTCACCATCATGGAAACAAACGTGTACTTTAATTGGGTTAGTACAGTCCTGCAAGATTGAACTATCAAAGCTTTCTCCCAAAGTTTTCCATTTGGACGACTGAGAATGTCAGTGACACTCAGTTGATTTAGGTGCAATAACAGTCACCCAAAGGTTTCCATTTGGACGACTGAGAATGTCAGTGACACTCAGTTGATTTGGGTGCAATAGCAGTCACCCAAAGTTTTCCATTTGGACGACTGAGAATGTCAGTGACACTCAGTTGATTTGGGTGCAATAGCAGTCACCCAAAGTTTTCCATTTGGACGACTGAGAATGTCAGTGACACTCAGTTGATTTGGGTGCAATAGCAGTCACCCAAAGTTTTCCATTTGGACGACTGAGAATGTCAGTGACACTCAGTTGATTTGGGTGCAATAGCAGTCACCCAAAGTTTTCCATTTGGACGACTGAGAATGTCAGTGACACTCAGTTGATTTGGGTGCAATAGCAGTCACCCAAAGTTTTCCATTTGGACGACTGAGAATGTCAGTGACACTCAGTTGATTTGGGTGCAATAGCAGTCACCCAAAGTTTTCCATTTGGACGACTGAGAATGTCAGTGACACTCAGTTGATTTGGGTGCAATAACAATGAAATTTTTTTTTTTTTTGCTTGAGGTCGTAGGGCCTCTGCTGGTTCTGAGTGCTCTCAGAGGGTCTTTGGTAGGTTTAGTGTGGTCTTTGTAGGGTTAGGGTTAGGTATTAAAATTCTCCAAAGGTCAGGGTTAGGGTTAGGTATATGGGTAAAAACGAGTTTCATCCTCATTAATTCCACCCTCATTATAATATTGCATCTGATTGGCTAAAGCTTACATGGGCATATCTGGTGAAGCGTAGGCCCGACGTACATGTAAGTGGTATCACTGGATTCAGGAAGCTGTCATCTTTCAGGTCCAGAGTGCCCGTTATTATGTCCAGATAGATAGAGTCTGGTAAGTATAAGAAGTACAGGTCAAAGGTCACAGTCCACTTCAATCTAATGTTTAAAATGATTTGAATGATCTATAAGCATTTGTGAGCTAATTCTATGAAATGATTTAATTGACTTATTCTACGTACTTATTTTTCATCGATGGAGTGTGTTGTTAGATATAGAGGTCAAAGGTCACAGTCCACTTCAATCTAATGTTTAAAATGATTTGAATGATCTATAAGCATTTGTGAGCTAATTCTATGAAATGATTTAATTGACTTATTCTACGTACTTATTTGAATCCTTTCCACTTTTAACACATGCTATTTACATTGTCATCGTCTCATTGTATTTTTATCCAGGAGTACGTCGTATAGGTCAGTGTGGCCTAAATGATTGTTGTGCTGCAAACATATAAGTCTTTCTATACATTATATATGTACATGATGTTGATGATGAAACTAGGAATGATTTATGATTGTATTTTAATGCAGGGGTATATGCCGTAGGTCTGTGTTGCCCAGGTGTGTGTGAGGTAGGCTTAGTCGGTGTGTGTGTGTGTGTGTGTGTGTGTGTGTGTGTGTGTGTGTGTGTGTTGCGGATTAGTAAAGTTTAAGTGTTTGGATAAGAGATGAAAACCATTAAAGATGTTCTTTGCATAGTTTTGGGTCTGGCTGATTGTGTTTTGTGTTTGTGCTGCCCTTTAGAGTTCATATGTGTGGCCTTGAAAAGTTGTATTAGATAGACAGATGGATAGATAGATAGATAGATAGATAGATAGATAGATAGATAGACAGATAGATAGATAGACAGAAAGATGATAGATATAGATTTCAATCTTATAACTGTCCAGGCTTAGAAGATAAACTTTGGGGTTTTGAGGGCTATGGTTAGTGGGTTTAAGGGTTATCTTGGGGTTAACTTGCAACTAGGTATATGGGTAAAAACGAGTTTCATCCTCATTAATTCCACCCTCATTATAATATTGCATCTGATTGGCTAAAGCTTACATGGGCATATCTGGTGAAGCGTAGGCCCGACGTACATGTAAGTGGTATCACTGGATTCAGGAAGCTGTCATCTTTCAGGTCCAGTTAGGGTTAGGGTTAGGAATTAAAATTCTCCAAAGGTCAGACTAGTCTGACCTTGGTTGTGCGCTGGCCTACATTTCCACTGCCCGCTTTAGTGTCTGCTTGAATTCAGCCCCTCATCTCAGTGTCCACCAAAATTCATCCTATTTTTTGTCTGTGTATTCCGGATGTTTCCTCTTTTAGTTTTAAATTCAACAATTAATTAATTAAGGATATTTTAGTCTAAGGGAAAAATAATTAATTAATTAAGGGTATTTTGATCTAGGGGTAAAAAATTTTTATTTTTAGGTGTAAGGTATAAAAGGGGAATTTTTCCTTAGGGTTAGTGACCTTAGGTTTAGGGTCATGTGTGGGTCAAGGTTAAATAATTGTACCCCTTGGGGTAAACCGTCAGGTATCTACAATGCACATGGCCACTAAGTGGTAGGTTTAGGTGTCAGTCAGATATGTTTTAAATTAATGAATGAATTAATTAAAGGTATAGGGTTAGGATTAGAAAAAATCCAAGAGCTGAAACAGCGTCCAGCTCTGGTTAATGCTCAGTCCTTCGTACTCCTTCTGGCCGCTCTCTCGTCTCGGCTGAGGCCGCCCCCACGGCATGAGCCCACCACCCCACAACCGATAAACTTGGTCTTTTATTATTGAACCACTTTAATTTATTCGGGGTAGACAGAGTAGGTTTAGGTTGGATAGGGGTAAAGTTATGTGTCTGGGGGGTAGGATTAGAAAGAATCCAAGAGTTGAAGCAGCGTCCAGCTCTGGTAAATGCGCAGTCCTTCGTACTCCTTCTGGCCGCTCTCTCGTCTCGGCTGAGGCCCGCCTCACGGCATGAGCCCACCACCCCACAACCGATAAACTTGGTCTTTTTATTATTGAGCCACAGATAGTGAGATTTTTAAATGTATGAATGAGTATTATTTTTTAATTATAAGTGTTATTTATTAATGTTTTTATAGGTATTATTTATTAATCCAACCTCCCTACTAAGGGTAGGTTTTAGGTATTTATTAATATTTATGGATAAAATTTGTTTGGGTAATTTATTCGGGGTAGAAAGAGTAGGTTTAGGTTGGATAGGGGTAAAGTTATGTGTCTGGGGGGTAAAACGGGTAGGTTTAGGGATGGTGAAGGTGTCTCCATAAGGGGTAAAATGGGTAGGTTTAGGGATGGTGAAGTTGTCTCCATAAGGGGTAAAATGGGTAGGTTTAGGGATGGTGAAGTTGTCTCCATAAGGGGTAAAATGGGTAGGTTTTGGGTATGTTAGTGGTATGTCTGTATAATATAGATATGTCAGTTATAATATAATATAAAAAATAAAATAATAATCTCACTCTCTTAAAGGACAGGAATACAATTCTCCATGGCTCTCCACTATCTCTTAGGCCTCATTCAATCCTCTTGGATACAACGTGTTGAGTCTGTTTATCCAAAACCCTTCTGCTCTTAGTCTGTCCCGTAGACTCCACAGAGGGTTAGTTTGTAGTACAGTTGCTCTAAGAGAGGGGAGACCATGTACTAAGAAATGTTGGATCAGAAACCTCCGTTTGTGTATTTTATGGAGGATGTTATGAGTGTGCTGATATATTCTCGTTCTCACCTCATTTTTAGTCTGTCCGACATACTGTTTTTTGCACTTTGTGCAGAAAATTAGGTAGACACAATTTCGGGTGTCTGGAGAGAGAGTTCTGTCGACCTGATAAATTTGTTTCGTGGTTACATTTTTTATCCATTTTAGAGCCAGATAGTATTTGCACGGTCTTCGTTTTCCGATTTTGCTTTTAACTTTACTTTGCACTAAAATATCTAATAAGTTTGTGTTTCTTTTGTACGCCGCGATTGGTTTATGTCTTTGTAAAATCTCTGTGTCCTCTAAAGATTTGGAGAAATTTTGTTTGATAGCCGAATTGAGTTGTTTACTTTGGAATGAATAAAAGGCCACTAAAGGCACTATTCTTGTTTCCCCAGTTTGAGTTGGCGGTTTGGGGTTATTTATGGATTTAAGGAAGTTTCTGAGGACTGATCTTAAAAATCCTCTACTGTATCCTCTATCTTTCAGTGCTTTAAAGAGTACTTTTGTGGCTTTTATGAACTCATTCTCTTCCGAGCAGATTCGATGGA